>NC_056475.1:27578659-27759480 GCF_008729295.1 Plectropomus leopardus | reverse complement strand
CAATCCTCCTGTCTTACACCCACACGCTACCCTTCCCCTCCCTTTCTGAAGCTCCCTGCTGACCACAGCAGCCTCCTCCGTCATCCCTCCGCTGGCGTGAGGCGGGCAGGTTCTTGTAGACGGCACGGCTGTAGGGGATGAAACACATTCCCAGNTATAAACAAAAAACAACACAATCCTCCTGTCTTACACCCACACGCTACCCTTCCCCTCCCTTTCTGAAGCTCCCTGCTGACCACAGCAGCCTCCTCCGTCATCCCTCCGCTGGCGTGAGGCGGGCAGGTTCTTGTAGACGGCACGGCTGTAGGGGATGAAACACATTCCCAGCTGGAGGTGTCTGGCCAGGCGACAGAAGGCGGCGAGAGCCAGGACCAGCAGAGGCGTGAGCAGCAGGAAGCCCACAACCAGCAGAGCCACACAGCCACCATCATCCAGTATGTCTGAGCAATACAGAAAGGTTCCATGGGGCTGCACCTGGAGAGCATGAGGAGGAGGATGGATGAGGAATGGATGCAAGAAGTTTGTTTACAGAACACAAACGTTAGAAACCAGCTATACTACTTCAATAAGCTCACATTAGAAAACTTGGTAATTTGTTATACTCAAAGAAGTCAGTATGCACTAGGGACAATAACAATTAATCGATGAATGAATAATCGGTCATTAAGAATCTAACTGAACATGGTAAATTTAAACAATAAGCTATGCAATGCTGTTAATTGTTATTTTCTTAAAATAATATTTTTTATTTCACACATTACCAACTGTGCTTTTTTTCTCAAAGCTCATAGCAAAATATTAAATATAATTTAATCATTTAATTTTACAAATAATCAATTAAGGAAAGTGCTTTTAATTTGCAGCCCAAGAAAGCATGACTAATGCCCTATTTTTTGTTTTTAAAGTGTGCTGTTAGGGTACACTACTCTCCCACAATGCACTGCACAAAGGAACTTCAGCAGCTTAGTCACAGCTGCAAAATATTAAAATTAAGCTCCAGGAAGACCAAGAAAATCTTGGAAAACATTATCAAATGTCTAGAAAAACATTTTTGTTTCTCTTTGTGCAGTTTGATTGACAGTTCACATCATTTCCTGTTAGTACAAAATACTTATTTTACAGTAACCATCTATTATGGTATACTTTATTATGACTATCAACTGCTTCTCACACTTCTGTCGGTTTAAAAAGAAAGAAAGAAATGTTTGCAGTGGGGATTCTTACCGTGGAGTGGCAAAGGAAGCCGAATATGATCATGGCAAGAGCAGGGGTGAGGATGATGCCAAAAATGATACTGGCCAGCGTGCCGTTGATCAGCGCTATGATCAGATTCTGTGCAGTGACCAGCACGGAGCACGCCCAGCAGTCCAGAGAGCCCCTTAACTCCAGAGGGGTTTCAGCAGCGGCTTCACTGCTGCCCAGAGAGTATGGAGGCGGCACCACGACCCCTGACCCCGCTCTGGAGGGGGAGCCCAGCTCAGATTGGGCCCGCTCGGATACCGTCTTCTCCAGCGTCCCATTCCGTGACAGACTCATCTTCCTTGTGGCCAATGCTGCAGGAAGAAAAAATAATGTCAAGTGATTAATAAATCTACTTACAGTATTATACTGGACTGCAGTGGTTTAACCCTTTGAACAATGAGCAAATTGGCTTGATTTCTTTCAAAAACATAGGAAGAGGGCAACAAGCGACTTAAAAAAATGGCCCAAAAATTTGCAAGAAATTAGTATAAAGTTACAAGAAAACTACCTGAATAAAGCGTAAAAAGTCTTTAAAAAAAAAAAAAACAAGAATTCTCCTCAAGAAAAAAAATGCTGAAAATGCTTTAATTCTTTTTAATGTAAATAGAATGAGAATATACTTTTCTGTATATTTTTCCCACTTTTTTTGTTTTTTGGATAGTATTTAATGTTCTTCCCCAGGTAATTTTCTGATCATTTTCTTGTCACCTTCTAGTATTTTTTTGCACTTTGTTGGACATTTTTTGCCAAGTTCCTCATTATATTTATTTTTGGGGGTTTTTTGCTGCGTTTTTTTTTTTTTTTTTAATAGATCAAGATTTCAGATGTTTTAAATGCTGGTTAAAGGTGTCTGAACGCAGCTCAAAAAAAAAAAACTGATGTCAATCCAGGTGTTAAAGGCTTAATGGAACCATTCTGTTTGGACTGACAAGTCTGCATAAACTAATCTTGTGTTTCACAATATTGAGATGAGGTTTATTTATCAGAGTGTGCCAAATATTTTAAGTGCCTGTTGAAAAAGAATATCCATAAAATAGTTTAATTGCACTCTGTTGCACTAAAATCTCTTCCCTGTGTGCTGAATTCTTCAGTAAATCCACTAAAATTATGAAAAACTAAAGAATGTTCCTCCATTAAGTAATGGCTTCCTTACATAATGTGGTGAAAGGTGTGGAAAATCAACTCAGATAACTCCACAGCTCTAAGTGCGAGGAAATGGGCTCCAGTGACCCCACCTCCAGACGCCAGGATAACCACGGCCCAGAACAATGAGGCAGGAACAGCTGGAAAACTCTGAAAAATCCCGCTGATCGCTAATCAGCGTGTCAGAATAATGTTTTGACATTAAATTTGAAAGAACTAATACCGCACAACAAATGTTCTTACAGATTAAATGGAGTGTAGTCTTTAAAAACTCGTTCTCTGTTATAATGCCATGTACCATGTCAACACGTGGGTTTTGTGAGCAGTTTTTCAGTTTTGATCTGTTTGTGAGCATCGTTTCAAGTCAATCACTGCTCACTAAATTTGTATCTTCTATAATCAAGCTCAGTATTTGTAACACCTCTTAACCCTTTGAAACCTGAGAAATTTGGCATGATCGCTGTCGTAAGAGAGAGCAAAGAACAACAGACACAAAAATTACAAGAAAATGTATTTTTTCAATCAAAACAAAGCAAAAGAAAAAGATAAGTAAAAAATAAAGAAGTAAAACAAAAAAAACCCAAATAAATTACCTGAAAAAGGTGCTTAAAAATAAATAATTTTGTTACATAATTTTAAATATGTAATTATTTTTCCCTGGCTTTTTTCCCTAACTTTTTAAATCTACTAATTTCTGACAATGTGTGCCATAGTATTTACCAAGTTGCTTATTGTCTTTTAACCCCATGTTTCTTTAAAAAAAAAAAAAAAAAAAAAAGGAAAGAAAATTGCACCAATTTCCTCAGAATTCAAAGGTTTAGATGCTTATCAAGCGATGTCGCTACAGGTTTCAAAGGGTTAAAGAAAAGCATCAGGATTTATTTGGATTTTGCCATTTATTGTTTGTTTTAGAGAATAAAAATAGCACAAAAAAAAAAAAAAGACAGTAAAGAAAGTCTGAAATTTCCAACATTTCTAGCTTTTTACAACGATCCTGTGGCATAAAGGGCACTTTTTTTTTGGTTTGCTTTCATTTAAAAGGAGTTCTGTTTCTGAGAGTCTGTCATCCACTCAAGGAGCAGCTCAAACACTTGTCTTGTATAGTCTCCTTATTTATAGATTTATCTACTTAAGAAATCATCACTAACACTCTGGGATTAATGGTGGTGAGTTAAATTATTCAGAATGTTTCTGTAGAAGGATGTACTGCAGTCATTTGAGTAAACAGGACTCTTTTCTTTTAGTTTAGGATCAACACTTTTCTGTTTCTTCAATGTGGTTTTATGAAAGACAAAATGGTGATAGAGTTTGTTGTACTCACTGTGTGGTAAACCTGAAGATGTGACCTCCTTCAGCTTGACTGTGGCAGCAGATGATGGAACTCTGAAAGACCAGGAGAGCGGTGAGTGGTCGGAGACAAAGAGAATTTCAAGAATTTCCTCCTGATGTATGTCCTCTCTGTTTGAAAATCCAGATCTTGAGAGTGTTATCCGAGTGACTTTCCTTCTGATTAACTAAATCTGAAATGCTTTTCTGTTCTGGACTTTTTCCAAAAAATATCTCTTGACATTTGACAACTTTTATGAATCCAAACTTCTCCCCCTCAGACCTCCTGTAGAGCGGGTCAGAAAAGAGCTCGGTACACTTGAGGCAAATTCGGCTTTCCCACTGACTTCAGCGCTTCCTTCCCTGACATTCTGTTTCCTCACTCCAGCTCCAGTTTGAGATATGATTGAGTGGCTGCAAGTGTGTGCATGTGTGTGTGAGTGTGTATCCTGTGTTGCCTGTAATGCGAATGCCCAGAAAGCAGGCTGGACTGTGTTAAAGGCTGCTGTTAGTGTCTGGGCAGGGAGCAGTGGAGGGTTTCTGATAACCCCTCGATCCGGGGGGAGGGAGGAAGAGTGTTTATTTGGAGAGATTAGAGGAGTCAGGGTATGCTGCCCAATCCACAACACTTTACATCCTCACTGATCTCTCTACTTTCTCTACTTCTCTGTCAAACACTGATAAGGTGGGTTTCAAAATTCAAAACAACTGAACCGCTTTTTCTATTAACTTTTGTGGTAAATAAAAACACACAAACTGCCAATAAAGCCTTTTTGTAGCTTTAAAAATGACTGTTCTGTAAGATGCAGGCCAAGCCACACTCTATGATGCTGTTCCGTACTGAGGATGTGAACACTGAGACTGCTAAAATGATTTAGCAGTCTCAGTACACTACATTTGCTCGTTATTATTTAGCAGATACATTCATATTTCTTTATGCTTCAACAAAGCTGTGGTTAAGGTTAGGTTCAGGTTCAAAGACCTCTCGGTTATGGTTAGGAAAAGATCATGTTTTGATGAAAATATTGCATTTGGCAGCACAATTCTAACAGCTAATGCTGTGATATCTTTGTAAAAAAAACAATCACTGGCAAAACATAGATGGGTGTGGTGCCTAAAAAGCTTGTCATAAAGCTATGACCTACTCAAAAAATGACCACATTTGCCACCTAGAAAGCCACCTGTAATGCAGCAATGAGGTCACCAAAAAAACCCCAAACATGTTTGTTGCATAAGCCACTGGAAAAACAGTGATGGGTCAAGACAAAACCAACCATTTCTCACTCCGAACTGGTTACATGGTGGCAGTTGGTCAGTGACCTTCAACATCAACCTATGACATTCCGAAATGCCAGCTTGTGAAACAATACAGGGCTGCCAAAAAACACCCTTGTTTGAAGCCTAAAACTGCTTGTAAAACAATAACAGGCCATGCATTTGTTGCCTAAAAAGCCAGTGCAAAAACACCCACTAAAAACACTCACATTCAGTATCTTAAAAAGGCACCAGAATAACAGCAGTGGGTTTCTGGAACCTAAAAAGCCACTTGTATAGTTAGTGCCAAAAAAGCCATTGAAAATACAGCAATGGGTTGCTAAAAAGGCCTATGTTTGGGGCCTGAAAAGCAACTTGATGCTAATAAAACAACATTTCACAGCAGCCAACATCCCCTCAACCTCCATAAGACAAAGCCAGCTCATACCTCTGTCACTTTAGACACGTTGATATAATACTTACAAATGTTAACGTACTTGTGGTTTGCAGAAATGTACAATACCAACATTTTCTTCTGGCGAATGGGCTGAGGCAGCACTTCTCAGCTTCTCCAAAAGCACAGAGCTCTGAAACGAGAAGGTAGGGGCTGAGCCAGAGTTTTTTAAGAAGCAGGAATGACAGAGGATTGGCCCTTGACCTTTTGATAAAAAACAGAGCTCGGCTTTCAGAAAACATAAGGAAATGAGGATGGGGGCGGGGTGGGGGGGGGGCTGACTAATTTGGTGGAGAAAAGAGGCTATCATGGGACTGATAAGAAACCAGAGGGGCTCAGTTCAAAGGGTGAAATTGGTATTTTGATATGAACTCTCATTTTTCTCATCACTTTGTTTATTTCTTTACAGGGGTAGGGAAGGGGGGACTCCCTAAAGAGAGGACAGGCATTTTACCAGCAACTAGGAAAAATGAACAAAGAGTCCACGACATTTGTGTGCTGGCTAAAAAAAAAAAAAAAAAAAAATGCATGAGCAATGGGTGGTTTTGTCATTAACAATGCCACAGAGTGTGCTGTTTGTATGAGTATGTCAATGTCTAGGGGGGTTGGTAAAGGAAGAGAGTAGCCTTCCTGTCCTTGGAACCGGGATATCCGCCTCTGTGTCCACGTTCCATGAGATGTCCCTGCATCTACAGATTTGGCAGTCTTGTGTCCTTTAACCCTGGACACCAGGGCACTGTAGAAACAAAATGTCAAAAATAGAAACAACGAAAAACAATCACACAGAAAAGGTAAAAAAGGCATTGTTATTGCATGTGCGTCGCTTAATATGGTGGCTGTGTGTTGGTTTAAACTGATATAATGTTAGTCTACACCTGTTATTTTAGTTTTTAACCTGCCTTGACAGTATTTAGTTGTCCGCACAGCTTGGTCATATCACGCTGTTACCTAAAAAGAAAAAAGAAAAACAGAGATTTCATTAGTTTCATTATCTTATTATTCACAACTTTCTGTTATTTGGGGGTTTCTATGGTTCTCACCTAAATGAAGCAGCTGCAGCTTTGACAAGATGATATTAGGAAACTGTTGGAGGGAAAATAAATGATCTCCTCCCTCAACATCAACTCTAGCGGTATCCTTATGCAACCTGGTCCAGTGGAACCACCCAGTGGTCATCAGCTGCAGACTGGAACTGAAGGGCAGCTGCAACATATGAATGAGGAGCCTGTGAGACATCAGCTCAGTCTGACTCAACCACTACGCCTACACATGCACTCGCACTGTTAGATTTATTTATGACAATCATAAGGTTAAAGGGGACAGTTAATCTCAAGAAAAACAGTTTTTTTTTTCCTTGTAGTGCTTTTTTATCAGTCTAGATTGCAGTGGTGTGAGTTGCTAAATGTTGGAGATAACTGCCATATGGGCCTGCCTTCTCTCCAGTATAATGGAACAAGATGGAACTCAGCTTGTGGGTTAGTTAGCAGTGTTGGTGGAGGCCCACTTTACTGCACAGAACATGATCACAATGCAGGTAAAATATATGCATGGCTCAGTATTGCACGCTAACAAACATGACAACAAAAGATTGACCATCTACAGCTGTGCTATCAGCTCTGTGAGGCTTTACTTAGCCAAAGTAGACAACTGCTTTAAGCTAAATGTTAACATCCTGATGCTAAACAGGTGTATCAACCATGTTCACATGTTTTTGTTTAGTTTCTTCCTCCCTCTGCTCTCTCTCTTTACTTTATGTCATTACTGTAATTTAATTGAGAAGAGGGATCCCTCCTCAATCGCTCTTCCGGGGTCTTTCGGGGTTTCTATCATTTTTTCCCCCGTTATCTGGGAGTTTTTCCTTAGTCGATGTGAGGGTCTAAGGATAGAGGGATGTCATATGCAGTAAAGCTCTCTAAGGCAAATTGTGATATGTGATAATGGGCGTTATAAATGAAATTGACTTGACTTGTATTAGCTTGCTAACATTAGCAAATGAGCAATGCACACAATGAAAAAACACAAAAACACCAACGTACAGCTGAGGCTGATGGAAAAGTCCATAGTTTTGCGGGTGGACGAATTAATGTTCTGAGCCTATGATGGCACTAAATCAAGTCAGATCACCACAATTCATCTCAATTCATTAGATATAAGGTCAAAGGTACAAAAAGTCATAGGGATTCATTCTCTGAAATCCATATCTGTGCCAAAATTGATGACAATCAATCCTACAAATTGTCAACAATTGTAGCAGACCATCTGACACTGCTATCCCCTCAGGCCCTGCTGCTAAGGTTGGGGTGGGGGTGTCAATACAGCATGTAAATACTGTATCAATACTAATACGATGATTATCTTTTTTTTTTTGTTAATATAAATTGATAATTAATTAAATATAAATTATTAATATTGTAAATACAAATTTATCTTTTGGTTGCCCTCTAGAACAAAACTGTAAATCATTTTTTTTTTAAAATGGTGTCTTTCAGACTGAAAGACACTGAAAGACTGACTGAAAACTGAAAGCTTTATATTATTAGATTTAAAGAGAAGTTGACAAACCTTTCCTTTGGAGACATAATTTGTAGTTGAAAAAATTCACAATATATGTTATTGCAATATCATAAAACATTTAAAAAAAAAACTTGCAGGGAAACACAGAAATCTGCATTAAATCTGCTTCTCTGCAACATAGTTGACTAAAATAATAAGTCAATCTTTAGAGAAGCCAAACTAAATTAACATTTAAGATACTTTCATGCCTGTATGGTTTTCTTAAAACACATGCAAAATCGCACTGAATGATGCAGCAAAGATTATTTTATGAAACAGAAATGTTACTCACAGTCCATCCCTCCAGTTGGTGGTGAAGCCCCTCTACTTCCTCAAGAGCTGATAACAGATGAAACTCATATCCAGCGTATCACTGCGGACAGAGCATGCCTGAACAACTGCAGATATGATATGAATCAATCAAACTCTCCACACCAGCAGACTGCAGAGAGGGAACCCAAGGCAAAGACTTGTTGAATAATTTATCAAAACATTTTATTTTCTGGAACAACAATACAATATATCACAGAAAAAAATCACAGAGGGATTTAAGACAGGTCTGGCTCAGGTTTTTCTTCTATGCGAGTTCTTTTTGAAACAATAAGTGCAGCATCAAATCAAACAAGTCAAGAGTAAAAAGAGCATCATTACATCCTTCAAATAATACGGATAATGAGGACAAGACACACACACACAAAAAAACCCCCAAAACCTCAACGTCATTAAAAGTCACATCCCTAAAAGTCTCTGCAAAAGTGTCAAGAATTACAACTACTGCTAATGCTCATCATAAAACCACTAATGCCTCACAAGATTATGAATTTCATACAATGAAAAAAAAAACAAAAACATTTTTTAAAAGATCCTATAAGATCTGTTAGATACAGTACAAAGACATCATTCCATTTCTGTTACCAGCAAACTGTGTTGAAATGGTTCGAAGCACCAACTGGTTGCTTTGAGTTGTATCACTGACATACTGTATACATCATTATATGCTGTTTAATGAGGGGGCACCGAGGCAAGGAGGGGTCTAGCACCATGAAAATTAAACTGCCCCCTGATTGCACTTCCCCTATCCACGTATGACCAAACTACATTTTTAAAATACCTTGTAGCCCCTTATCAAGTGAAATACCCTTTGATATGCAATAAATATATAAGAAAACAACCATGTACAGTATAAATAATGTCACAATTTACAATTTTCCATTTCCTCTGTAATCCAAAAAACAGAAACTGACAACAAAAAAAGAGGTATAAAAGTGGGAGGAAATTCCCATTGCAGTAATTTAAACTGGAGTGAAACAGGATATTTTTCAGGTTGTGTTATAATACAGCAACGATGAAAACAAGTGACTGAGGTTGACAAATTTGACCATATACAAATTTAGATTTTTTTGATTGAGAACAAAACTACAGAAGTCTTCTAGTAAAGCTGAAAAAACAAATACATTATGTACAGTAAATAGTGTGCACAGAAGGCGGGTGAACTTTGACAGGATTTGATTGGTACAAGCACTAATGCTCCTTTCAAATGATAGAAAATTGGCCCAATCTATGCAGGAAGTGATAATCAAATTTTATAGGAAGCAAAGCTTTAAGTTATACCTTAACTTTCCATTGTAACATATAACATTTAAACCAAACGTTAGACTACGTAGACTTAAAAAAAAAAAGCAATAAAAAAGAGAGCCTTTATTTTGAAGGACTGACTTAATGAAACATCTGGGCCTTTCTTGTCATGACTCCATTTGTGTGCTCTTTAACATGCTGAATTGAAAATAAAGGATATTAAACCTTGCAGAGCATGGAACCTCATCAGCAGTGGCGCCCACAGAAATTTTTCATAGGGGGTGGCCATATGGAGGATCTTGGGGTAGTACACTAAAAGCAAAAAGCCACAACTCAATTTCGGCAATTCAATTATGCAGCCTAAAAGTTAAAAACTCTGTCGGTATGAGAGTAAGGAATCACATACTAATATAGCTTGCTTTCTTATTTTACAGTTAATATTACTAAAAATCTGACGTGCATAGACTAATATCAGTACAGTTAACATTTAGAGTTTAGAGCAACATTAAGAGATTTCAACAATCCTGTTTTAATGTCTTATGTACAGTATCTTTACATGTTCGGTGATTCTTTGTTCTTCAAATAGGTTGCTTGTCTTTTTTCCGTAAAAAGACAAAAATACAACTTTAGCTTAAATTGATAGTAAGAATCAAAACATATGGTGGGAACAAGCCTTCTCAAGTTTTGGGGAGGCCTTTTTCATTCTGATATCTGAGGTAAGAGTTCAAAAGACACCACTGAAAATAGTCACGCAACTTTTTCACTCACCAAAATTTAGCCAAACCTTAGAGCAGTATTTAAGTCGCAACAAGCGATTCTAACATGGCTGGTACCAATGGATGCCTTATGGTGTGTGCACACCGAACATAATGCATAATGAGATTACATACAAAGGCAATGCAAAGACGCTAACAGATGCAAATTTGTGCCAGGTGAAGCAAATGATGTGAATGTCTATAGCTGGGATTCTCCAGACGTTGCTGGAGGTTATTGTGCAAAGCCACAGGACTACTTAGTAAGTTCTAAAATATGTCTTTGTGACTTGAGGGAACCTTTTTTATTTTCCAAATTCACATCACTTTGGCTCAGCGACAAAATATATCTCTGACATGCTTGTGACATTATGAATCTGAGGATCCTCAGGACATCTGGTGCCGAATTTCTGACCGTCCCAAGAGTTAGAACTAAACATGGTGGAGCAGCGTTTTTTTTCATGCAGCCCAGACTTGGATTAACCTCTCTGGTGATGTGAGATGAGTCCTGATTCTGACCTCTTCTACGTCAAAGCTGAAAACGTTCCTTTTTCTACACTGCCTACTCCACCCTTTAATGACTGCAAATTTTTAAATATTTTTCATCCTTGCATCTCTCTTGTCTGCACTTATGCTATTTTTAATGGTGATTTTTATTTATTCATTTTTTTAAATCATTTAGTAATTAATTTAACCTTTTATATCTTATGTCATTACTCTTTTATTGTAAATTTGTATCCTTCATTATGCTTTTATATGTCATTGCTCTGCACAGCACTTTGAATTGCCCTGTTGTACGAAATGTGCTACACAAATAAAGCTGCCTTGCCTTGGCACTGAATTCCAGCTATTAGTTGTATTTTATTTCAACCCAAGTTAGCCGTTAGCTGCCTTTCCCAGTTACTTAGCACAACTGTTAGCGCAGGGCAATATTAGCCCATTGCAAAATACTATAAAAAACTCTCCAGTGGCGTGATACGTGCAAGCAACGTGGCATGAAAATATGCTTTACGTTCAGTGTGAACAACCCATTAGGTTGTCCTGTTTCACATGATACCACAACCTTTGCACTAGTTACAAAATGATTGTGTCACAGCCTCTTAAAGACAGTAATGACAGCCTAAAATTGTTTTCGCCAGGGGAGGCCAGTGGCGGGCCCCCTGCCCCCCCCCCCCTTGTGGGCACCACTGCTCATAGGATGGATGTTTGGAGTAAAAATGAAAACACTAAGGTGCCATTCAGTCTGGTCATGTATTTAGCCTCACTGGCTTTTGCATTTGAAGATTATGATTGTGTGTCTCTTTGGACATATTACTTTCTTCAGGCTGTAACGGGCACCTAAGTGACACCAACTTCTGCCCCTCTGCACCCCCTCTATGCACACCACTGTGTATTCCATAAATTCATTCACAATTTACAATTATTTATTTTCTCTGTCATCTAGAAACAGTAACATAGCAACAAAAGAGGTATAAAACCGGGATTGTTTCCCATTCCAAAAATAAAAAACAACGCTATGTCTGTTTTTCCGGGCGAATCATAGAAACACCGATGACTATTTAGCTGGACTTGTGAAGAAAAAAAAAATCTAATTATTCATTTACATACTTGATTTTCAACAAAGAATGAAACCATATTAGTCCTCTGGTAAACCCGTATTTTAGAGAAACTGATAAACGTTTTAGATTTTTCTTTTTTTAAAATACGTTGATAAATCCTTATTTGTGTGTTTAATGCTCTAATTACCTCTCCTCTAAATACAGTTTGCAAGGCCAATGTGGTGTACTTCTAGGCTGGTAAAACTTTTTTTAAAGTATCGAACAAGAATAAATTAGATTGGAATAGCACCTCAAAGAGTATACAGACAGGAATTACAAATGTCAGAGTTTACCTGAATACCAAACAAAAACAGGAACCAAATACGATGCCAAATGTGACAATCAGCTACTTCTCCTGTGAAGCGATTCCCCTGCTGGTACAACAGAATCACAGCAAATTCATGGACATATAGAATAACTAGATTGGTGTAAAAAAGTTCTACTGAATTTGCATAAAAGTACCTGAATTTATACACAGAACCGGCTACTTGACGCTTTTGAATCACAGCAGTGTCCGTTGAACATATAACCTGATTTTCAGTGCTAGCAGTGCTCACATTATTATTTTTTGTACATGTCTGAAATGCTTTTCATGAGAAGTACCAGTCTAGTCATTCTATTTCAAAACACACGTCCAATCAGCAGCTGGTATGGGGAAGACAGTGAGCTATTGTTTGATTGGCTGAGTATCCATACCTTATTGTGTGATGTAAACAATACTGAGTAAACGTGATTGGCTGATTCAGAGAGTGTTTGCAGGAATAGATTGCCTTGAAGACAACGTTTGTGCTGCCATTAGAGTTTTGGTTATGGCTGAGGGAGGAGTCCTCACTTGGAAAAGGGCGATGGAGCCTGATGGAGAGGAAAAAGGGGAAGAGACAGCACTTAGCTAGCATCTTGAAAAAGCTGTGTGTGTGCGTGCGTCTGCAGGATGACGTTATAATTTGGAAAAATTTCAGAAACCAATTAGGAATTAGAAACTATTCAATCAATGGATCTACAAATATCTCCTATCTCAAATTACCACAAACTGGACCAAGTCATTGTTTTGCAAGTAACAAGTCATTTTCAAGCCTTTGCACTCAAGTCCCAAGTCAAGACTGACAAGTCCCAAGTTAAGTCCTGAATTTTTAATTTTGAGTCCTACACAAGTCATAATGCCCTCTTCACTACACAAATATAACGTCAACAACAGAGTAATAAGGTTAGCTACCCAGCTAGCAGGGAACATTACCACAACATTGGCTAATGTTATCTACAGGTTGTAATAATGTTTTAAAGAAAACATTTTGATCTAATGTTTTAAGACAGTTTTAAGGATGTTTATCATGTCAAATAATATTTATTGAAGGTTAAATACTGACAAAGACGTAATGGTTTAACTGCAACATTCTGAGCATGTTTTGGTGATGTTGAGAGGTGTCAGAAAAGCAAATGTTCTTTTATAAAACATTCCCACAATGTTACATGACAACAAAGGAAGAACATTTTCCAAAAAAAACATTCAGAACATGTTATTAAGGACTGAAATTACAGACCACTTTTAATGTAATATAATGTGATATATTCACAATAAAAAAAAAGATGTTTATAGAGAATGTTACCCTGACTTAGCAACAACATTTTGGGAACTAAAAGAAAACTTGTGACTGGAAAAGTTTATAAAACATGGCATTGGTTGCATTGTGAACCATTGTGAACCAAAAAATGCTACGTGGGAATGCATTAGCTTGCTACGTTAATATCAGCCTGGAATTAACCTTCTTTGTGCAACTTCAAATGTTAAACCAAGTTAGAGGGTGAAATTTTTAACCTGCACATCTTGCATGATGCAATTTGTTTTTTTGTTGATCAAGGTATAGTTTTTATATGCAAAAAAATTATCTTTGCTATAATTTTTTCCAGGTAGCCTCAGTTATGTAATGTTTGCTCATCGTGGTTCTGTCTTGAGACTTTATTGGATATTGCTGGATAGGTTCAAACAAAGTGTATCTAGGAAATTTAGTGCTGTGTTGCTGGAAATGAGTAGCATTAACCTTGTTTGATTCAGAAAATTAATTCAAGTATCAAGTATTTTCTAGCCTCTATTAACATTCTCGAGTCATTGGTTAGTCCAAATCAAGTTGTACATTTTCTTTTACTTGACTCAAGCCTGGTCTAAAGTCATCAAATTCGTAACTCGTAACTGTGAGTCCACATCTCTGCAAAATATACTATAGTGTATCATTATTGTTTGTATTTTCCATATTTTTTGTTAAATTTTCTTTGACCAGATGTTTGCGTATATTATATTTTGTGTTTAATTGTCAAATGTTTGTGTAAAACATTTTTTGTGAAGTTTAAGTCACTGGACACGACTACAATCACCTAAAAGTGGTATTTTTCCACATACTATTCTAGATGCTACAACAGATAGTGCTAGAATGGAACGTTAGTCCTTGTAGGGGATGCATCAGGACGCGTTAGCTTTTAAATTACAAAAGATATGTGATCAAATGTGTCTCAGACCACCTTTGCAGGTGGTTTGAGTGATCAGATCACAATGCGCCCGGGTGGTCTTGTATATACTACTTGTGATCAGATCACCAAGATGCATGTTAGTATCAGGTATAAATAGGCATTCACTGTAATGGGTCACCAAAAGCAAGCAATGTTCAGGACCAATATAAAGTATGTAAAATTCTAGAAGATGGACTAAAACATGCAAATTCATTAACGTTTCTAGGTTTGTTGCATATCTGATATATAATACATTTTTTCATTTTGCTTTCAGCCATCATGTATGTGTACCTGAAGGTTCCTACTACTTAGGGAAAGTGGGATTTCAAACATGCTAAGACTTCTTTAATGCCACGTGGAATAAAATTTAAGTAGAATATCAGAGTCACTGAAATTGAAGGGGAAAAAAGCATGAATAGACATTAATTACTTAAGGTTTTATTGGATTTTCCAAATAAATATTGTAACATAAAACATACCTTTTTGGTGACAATAATGTGAGAAACATTCGATTAATGATTATTATTGTTTTTTTATGTTACTCATTATTTTAACTTTTTTTAATGCAATGTCAGAGAAAAACCCTGCGTACAAGTAGTAAACAGCAACTGTATCTCCGGCCTTACATGGTAGATGAATGACGGTATTAAATGGATGAAGTTATAAGAAGTCCTGTGTGAACCTGGTCTAGCCTCTGAACCTTTCTCTAAAGTACTCTGGTATTACTTTAAGTGTAGGAATTAAGAGAGTGACACTGACCAGTGTAAAGGTGTCGTAGGTTCTCATTAGCTCCTCAATCCGATACTGTTCCAGCACCACGACTCCCACCAGCGATGGGCTCTTAGCTCGGGCACAGTCCTCACAGTGCACCACATAGCTCTTCTTACTGCTGTTCTCACTGGTCACAAACAGCAGGTCGAACACCTCCACCTGCGCGCGCGCACACACACACATACATACACACACACACGCACACACAGTTCATACTCATAAGTTTGGAACCCATCATTCCAAAAAACAAAAACACAATTTTCTGTATGGACCCTAGACTGTATATTAAGATGAACATGACAGTTCGCCCAAAGTGTAACTTTTCAATCTCGATCGCCCCCTTGTGTCTGTCTGCAGTATAGGTCATAAAGCCTGCCCCTCCACATTAGAGTATGGGACATAGGCCAAATTAAAAACTTAAAGTACACACCAAATACATTTTTCCCCAGAGACGGTTTCTGTCACTGAAAGTAGCTGTCGTCAACCTGATGTTTGTTCAAGTGATTATTTTTATGATACTTTTGGGTTTAATGAGTTATTCAGTTTTAAAAATGGGGGATTTTCTGCCATGATTGACAGCTGTGACAGCCAATATATGTGTTCACATTCACATGATTCACACTGATCACGATTGGTCTGATAGGCATTTTGGCGGGAACTCCCCCACAGCAGATATCACTAATGCACAGACTCCGGTTCTCAATGATGTCACCAGAGCAAGATGGCAGCGGCCGTATCCAGGATATTTTAGCTTCACTTAAGCATAGCGGGGTTGTCCATCTTTATATCGGTTTACAGTATGGACAAACAACAAGTAAGAGAAAAAAGGACTCACGTCACACTCGTTGCAGTAATAGGCTGGCTCGTCCTTCACACGACTCTGGTAACAGATCTTCTTCCCCGCAGCCACCAGCTGGTCTCTCAGAATCTGGATGTGCTTGATGGACTGCAGCAGGCAGTGTCTGAGGAGGACAGAGAAGAGAATAATCAAAGATGTAAACAAACAAACACTCACACACACACGTGCACAAAGAGACATCTTACTTGATCATCTTGTAGGTATCTCGGTCTGTGATCTTGATGGTGCGAGCCACATTCCAGGAAACATGGATCATGGGAACGATTGACTTAACCTTCTTCACCTCGTTCCACTCATAGCGCTCTAGGGCTAGTTGGTATTGGTACGCTAAGAGAGCAAAAAACACAAACAGTGGTGAGCCTGAATGCAGGCGAATTAAACAGCGTGTTTAAGTTGTAATTTGACACCAAGAACAACGTCTGACTGACTGTCAAGCGAGAGATACTTTGCTGATTTTCAGCGCTGTATCACAACAATGTGGGTAGTATGTGTAAGTCAACTGTGGTAAACTTCCCTCCATTTAAGCAGCGCCCAGATCTTCCTGCTCATTTTCGTCATTCAGCGGCTTTTTGCTGGCTCCTTGGGCTGTTTCTCAAACTGCTGATTGTATGTCTGCATTTTTGTATGCCTGCCATCACCATAGCTACAAAGCATGGAGAGGTTCCCCTCCCTTTCTCGTTTTCAGAACTTTGGTATCACTGTTTGCTGTCTGTTTTCATGTTGATCACTTGTATTGCACTGTTTGTTTGTCACTTGTTTTACTAAATAAAATAAAAAAAGAAAAAACTGAAAAGAAAACTGAAATAAAAATAAAATAAACAATAAAAACAATTTTTAAACATAATCCCAGTAAAACTAGGCAGTGGCCATCAAATAGGAAGATTCTGTTACTGCGCTGCCGACTTCCCTCAAATGTTTTAGTGCACTGTTTAGCTATAATAAAAGAGTTTGTGAACAGGTGGGTATCGTACAGTTTCCAGTATTGTTTAAAAAAAGAAAAAAGAGAGAATTATATATATTTATCTCAAGCAGTGAGATACTTTGTTAACTTGCTGTATCTCCATATATTTTTGGTTATCATCATAACTTACAGTTGAGTGGTCCCACATTCCAGGCAATGTTGTTGCACCAGCCCACCGCCTGGACCCAATGCACAGTCCCCGCATTGATCCACACCAGATCTCCCGGCCTCTGAATGAAGCGGTACACAGGAATGTTGGAACTGTAGAGGTCCTCCAGGACTGGCCACCAGGACCCTGTAAGGTAGTCTACTCCATGCCTGAGGGAGACAATTTGCAACAATTTACTGCTCCATGTGTTGTTAAAGCTTCTCTAAACGTGGCTTAAATGGTAAGAATGTTGATATGATATCAAAGTTGAGTGTCTCATTAAGTATCTACAAAAATCCGTGTGAAAATAAATGAACCCAACTATTAGAAAACTGAGTTCAAAATAGCTCATTTTGAGGATAATAGCATTTCTCCGGACTGTGTAGACGTGGCAGATCATGTTTTCATTGACACCTCGCCCAGCTTTGTCAACCGTCTCTCATCTCTGGGTGCTCTGACACTTTACGCTAAAATCGAAGCCACAGAGTGTTCTGTATCTCTATAAATTAATGAATGCTTAAGTTCGTTACACATTCACTCCATTTGGTGGTTTACTACTCTTTCACCCAAGACAGAGTGCCCAGAGTGTGCTCTGACAATCCTAGAGTGCAGCGCTCTGGATAAGCAAACGGTACATACCAACAGTGCTCTCAATTTACAACAGTCCAGTTTGTGCCCCAATGGGGTACACCTATTTGTTATCAAAACTATGAATGCAATGATAAATTATGGCACTGTGGGGTTAGCTGACACTGGTACCATGTTATTTATGTATTTGTATTATTTTATTGTTTTCCCATTTTCCACATACTCCCTGGTGTCGATGTGTGTAATGTTAGTAACGCAACATACACAAACACTGCGTGCTGCACAAATAATGTGTCTTTAGTTGAAGACTTGCTTGATAATCTTGATCATTTTTTATGCTTTTTAATATGCATGTAAGACCCTAAATTACATATTAAGAAAGTTTTGGGGGCTTTGGGTTCCCAAAGGCTTTAAATCAAACAGGTACTTTACTCACTTCTCACAGAACCTGTTGATAGCCTCCCAATAGTGCTCGTGGACAGCGAACCACTCACAGTCACCAGGCCCGATGTTAATGTTGACTGAGCAGAAGTTGTTGTTCTCTTGATGACCTGATGAGACAGTTCATTCTGTCTTTTTAAACATAAGTCAGAGATTTACAAGTGTTGTCTGTACCTGTGTTATCAGACACACACTGACCTGGTGTGCGGCTGCCTGGCACCTTCATGTAGAGCTGGACGGTGTTCATGCCCAGGATGGTGTGACCGACGTGGCTGAGCATGTTGTTGCTGGACTCCACGCGCATGAAGGCTGGCAGCTTGAGCAGTTCCTGCAGCTGGGGCTTCCACCTTAGAAAAAAACACGGGTAATGAGAAACGACAAAGACCCTCTGTGGGTGCAGTTTAATGGGCAAATGAAACCACATACTCTCACCTTTTAGGGTCAGAGAGATCAATATTGGTCCCAAACTTTATGATCTTTCCAACTGTTTTCTGCTCTGAACTGTGGGAGAGAACAAAGTCTGAGTTAAGTAGTGTTGACAAAGGGACATATAAGATTTTGGGTTTTTTTTTTTGCTCACCCAGATGTGCTGTTAGCATGAACAGTTTGAGCTTTGCTGAGGATGCTTGCAGAACTGGATTTCATCCAGGCAGCACTGCCTTTGTTGGTTAATGTCAGAGCAGCTTTGGTGGCGGCTGATGTTTCTGAAGACTTTGTCCTCTCTCCTTCCTCTTCATTCTCGCTCTCTTTCTCCTCCTGCAACACATCTACATGAGCTTAGCTGAGAAGTTGGCCAAAAGTTAAAGATAAATACATCATAACATAGTTTCTGTCAAGTTTAATCCTGGACTAAGATTATGTGAAATGGATCATTATTTGCCTACCACAGGTGGATTTCATTAGTCGGTACAATTATAGCCTTTGGGAACCTAAATTACCAAAAATGTTCTTAATATGTAATTTAGGGTCTTACATGCATAATAAAAAAAACACCAAAAATGATCAGACATCAGCCTCAATACAAATTTTAAATATTGTCATTTTAATTGTTTCACAGTTTACTGAAGCTGGTTTGATTTGAATGTGTTGATCCCCAATCCATATCATGAAATATGGATAAAGCCAATCAAAAGCTCAAAGTCACGTGTCGGTTGATACTTATCTAGAATGCCAAATTAAAAGTCCTTAACACTCCTTTCAATAGGGTCTGTTTGGAAACACTGAGTGCTTTAACGTACTCTGGCACAAATTGGACTGTTGGTAAATTCAGAGCACTTTTGGAATGTACCATTCGGTTATCCAGAACGCTGCACTCTGGGAGGGTCATAGTGCCAGACAGAATGAATGTGTGATAAACTTAACCGTTTATTAATTTATGGAAAGATAGAACTCTCCGTGGCTTCAAACAACATTTTAGTGTAGAGCGTCAGACTGGATTAACGACCGCAGCCAGAGAGCTAGAACAGATAGGGCTGTACCACGTCGACTCTACTTTGCTCCATGGTTGTCATGGAGATAAGAGACAGTTGACAAAGATGGAATCCAAGGAGGTGTCAATCAAAACGTGATCTGCCATGCCTACACAGTCGAGACAAATGCTGTTATCCCCAAAACGAGCTCTTTGGAACTCAGTTTTCAAATAGTTGGAAACATTTATTTTCACTCTGATTTTTGCAGATAATTAATGAGACACTCAACTTTGATATAATATGTGCATTCTTACTAATTCAAGCCTTGTTTCCAGAAGCTTTAAAGGAATACTTTAACCACAAAATGACCATTTTAATGACTATTTCAGTTACTCGCATGTCAGCTTGATTCTTTCAAGATAACCTTGTTTTTCTCTCATACCTCTATAGTCTGTGGTGCAGTGTAACTAAGAACATTTTTCATTTTGAGGCACTATTACTTCACTTGAGCACTTTAATGTCAAACCACTTTATAATTCTACTCCATGTTAGAAGGAAATATGCACTTTTTAATCCTTAAGTATTATTTAATAACTTTTGCAAACAAACAATATAAAAATACACGAATGCAACTGAAACTATTAGTTGATAGATTAGACAATGAACCAGCAACTATTTTAATAATCATTTTTCATGCAAAAACATTTCACTCTTTCAACTTCTGAAATATGCAGACTTGCTGCTTTTTTCTCTAAACTGTTCTGATTGTTTAAATTTATTAAAATTATTTTAAATTTTCTGCATTGAATATTTTTACTTTTAATACTTAAATGCAATTTCCTAATTGTACTTACAGACTTTTACTTAAGTAACATTTTCAATACAGAAAAAATCCAAAAAATGGCAATATTTTTTTAAGAACTGAAGCAATCAAGTGCTGGAACTGACAATGGTTAAACTATAATAAAAACATCCATTTACAAACTCTAACGCAACCTGTGCAGTATAATCCAGATCTCATGTATCCAGTCATATGCTCAGTGCTTTCCAAACACATGGATTTTCAGCAAAACTTGACTACCTGGTTATGCAAAAATCAAATGCACACACCTGCCCTACGCTCGTGCCATTCTCTTCTCTTCTTCTCATCCACTTAACATGGAACAATCTGTGTGCACGTGTGTACATGTGTTTGCCATGCAGGAAAATGTCTACCTGCAGGCTCTCCTGGAAGCTGGAGGCCTGGTACTGGGCGTATTTGGCAATGGTGGTGTGCGAGCGGCTGCTCTCGCAGGGCCACGTCTGCGCCGAACCATTGTGGTCCCAGTTCTCATCTGCGGGCTGCTGAACCTGAGTCCTCACTTCCACCGCATGCTCTGCATTGGCCTCCACCAGAGATTTGGTGGAGAACAGACCAAGGTCTCACATGAGGAATGAAGAGCAGAGAGAAGATAAATAAATTTCACCAAAAAAATGAATGTCCAAACATGTCATTTTTATGTTTTTACAATTTTCATCCTATGCTGTATTAATTAATTTAATCCATGACTCTTAGCTCAAAACATTTCATAGGTATGACAGAAAAAAACATTTAGGAATACAAATTAAAGTAGTTCCTTTAGATCGGATAATTGTAAAAACACAGCTGAGCTAAGGCCGAACCGTCACATCATGGTGGAGCACATCAGGTCTGTACTCAAACATGGATCACAGACACTGCTGTAATGTGACTGTGAGAATGCAACACTGTAATTGCAGATTGTTCTCACAATGATTGTGAGATGCAGCATCCATAAAGAAAGTCCATTTTAAAAATTATTCAACATGTGAAAACATACATAAACATATAAAATAAACCCCACAGATTTATCATATATACATTTACATGTGAAAAATAATTGCCTCCTTCCTTTTTTATCTCTCGTTACCATCTCCTTGCATGACAATTTTTTCAAAACAATTAACAAAAGGTCCTAAATAATATGAAACAAATATGATCAGTTCTGTTGGCCCAAATAGAGTGATTAAAGTGGGGTCAGTGTTGCCTGATATGCGATAATTATCATATTTGTACGATAATTTTGCCCTCTGTACAATGTACGATCAATTATTCAAAAATTGCCGTAATGTACGATAATTTGACCACTGTGACACTTACAATAAGCACTTAGTTTAGGTTACACGTCTCATTTTAAGTAATTTCCTGGCTCCTACATCTGTGTATATGCATCACTTCTCACATGATCTCCTTACAGCCAATCATGTTCGTTGTAGGCCATGTTCGGGTCACATTTGCCGAGCACTGACCACCGTCGTTTGTTTTCATAAACACTTGGGCGCCAGCACCAGAATGAGAAGGCTGAGAATGTAGACTGAGAAATAGCTTGTCTCTGAGGCAGTGGGTATGGGAAGATTTGTAGATGTGTCAAAAAGTCGTTTAAATACGTGTTTACTAAAGTTCTAAACTTAACCTATTTGTTCACCAGATTGTGAATGGTGTACAATAATTTTTCTCAACATACGATAATTTTGAGCTTCTGGCACGATAGTTTGACACTATCAATCTGACAACACTGAGTGGGGTAAATGAACGGTACTTAGTGCGGTGTATAGACTTACTTAGGCGGAGGGAGCCAGCAAGGCCTCTGATGACAGTAACTGCATTTTTGGGATCAGTGCAGAACTGAAGCAGAACAGGAGAGAAGGCGTCTCTTTTGCTCTCCAACTGCAGGAGTAACGCAGAATTGTTGTGAATATTTGAACACAGTGAGGGAATTAATTAGTCTTGAAAACAAATGAAAAATACTGAAAGTAGGTTGGCAACATGATGCCTTGAAACAAGGTATAAAAGGACAGCTCACGCTGCTGCTATCCAGAAAACAATCCAAAGTATAATTCAAGAGATTTTAAATGATTTTAAAGACTTAAGGTACAATATACAGATGATTTGTTAATACGAGTCTAAGAGTCAATAGCCATACTAAGCTCATAAGCTGTACTAAGGCAAAACTAATGCTTACATCAGCATGCTAACATGTTCACAATGACAGTGCTAGCATGCTGACGATATATGTTTTTTTTAATGTTCACCATCTTAGTGTAGTGCATCAGTATGCTAACATTTGCTAATTGGCCTTAAAGGGACTATTCACCCCCAAATCAAAAATACAGAATTTTCCTCTTACCTGTTGTGCTATTTATCCATCTAGATAGTTTTTGCTTGAATTGCCAAATGTTGGAGATTTTGGCTACAGAGATGTCTGACTTCTCTCAAACATAACGAAATTAAATGACATTCAGCTTATGGTGGTCAAAGGGGGCAAAAAATATTAGGAAAAACTCAACAGCAATGCCTCTTTCCAGAAATCATGACCCACTTCATCAGTATAATCCACAGACCTTGTTGTAAGCGGTTTCATGTGTAAACTATTTTCTTTTTACCAAATTGTATAATCGTGCAAAAGGAAGAGTGAATCTACTGCTAGCTCACCTACAGACATTACTGTTTGACACTTGAGTTTTTCAAAAAAAAAAAAAAAAAAAAAATTGGTGTGCTTTTTGTAGCTTTTGAGCACCACAGACCGCTATAGGTAAGAGGAAAAAGGTGTGTTTTTGATTTGGGGATGAACTGTAACTTAAAACATTAAGTACAACAAAGGTTGATTAGGATGTCATAACTTTTGTGCATATTTGTGCATAAAAGACCACTGGACATTTTCGCAGGAGATGAAAAGTTAAAGGATCCCTGAGATTATTACAATTCATCCTAAAGAAAACATGACTGTCTGTTACGCCGATCTTTCAGACAGCTAATAAGATATTTGTTTGGAGGAAAGTGGTGGACTGACTCACCAGCTGACCGACAGGCCGAAATCGCCTTCCCTAGAACCATGCTGCTAGCATGGCTAAAAACATGTTTTAGGATTCTGTACTTCGTTGCTAGGCTGGATCATGTGTGTGGACTCACATAGATGCTTGGTGTAGGAGGGTTGAGCTTTTCTCGAGGAATGGGGATCTCTGTTGCAATGTTTGGTTTCACAGAGAGGGTGGAAAGCAGGAACGACTCCTTGAATTTTCCCTTCACCCTTGTCCCCCTGGAAAAGATTACACGGAAATAGGAAATCATCAACACGAACACTTTAGATATTAAACCAATACACACCAATCAGACCAAAACATAAAAACTAATGACAAGTGTGAATGACACAGATTAAATTATCAGTGTCATTCACAACACTGTTAAAATGCAAGGTTTTGCTGGGAAACCTTGGGTCCCGGAATAGACATGGATGCCCGTGGACAACTCCACCCCTCCAAACACTGTTGTTGACCAATTACACCCCCCCGTGGCAATGGCATGTCCCAATGTACCATGCAACACCATAAAAACTACTCAGAAATGGCTCGAAGAATGTGACCTCGATGCATTGACCTTGCCTCTAAAATCCCCTGATCCTGAACTGATCAACTGCTGCAGGACGTGTTGGCACCAGACACTAAAGGAAACTCCCCAGAGGTCTTGTAAGGTCAGCAATGGGGGTACGTGAGTGTGGAGGCCAGGTTGAGCTCTTTGTCACGTTTCTCGGGCCATTTCTGAACAGTTTTTGCTGTGTGACAGGGTGCATTTTATTGGGGGGGTCACTGCCACAGGGGAGTGCCATTGCAATGACGGTGGGTACTTTGTCTGCAACAGCGTTTGGACGGACATTGCATTTCAAGTGGCATCCAGGACCCAAGGTTTCCCATCAGAACATGGCATTATAACTTAATGATCAATGCTGTTCACTTCAAAAGCCAGTGGTTACAATATTTTGTCTTATCAGCGTAGACTAATGACATGCTTTGATTGGGAGCATATTTATCTGAGTACTCACTTGCAGGATCTGACCACTTGAGCCCCCGAGTTTTCGATGCTGATCTTGGACAGAGGGATTCTTTGCTCCTCCACCTCAGATATGTGGAATGTTTGTCTTCCAGCATTCTCCACTTTAATCAAGATGATCTTTAGCTCCTTAGATAAACCCATGGACAATGCTTTCAGCTTCAGCGGGTCAACTGGCGCTGATGAGCTGGGAGGTTTACTTGCTGGTGTGGACACACATGATTTGGGTGTGCTGATTGTTACAGTTGACGCTGAGACTGAGGTCTTGGTATTTGTGTTTCCCGCAGCAGAGGATATCTTATTTTCTGATTCATTGACATCTTCCTTCTTCTTTGTTACGGTCTTTACCTCAGCATTCCCTGGGTCTGCTTTGTCTGTATGGATTTGTTTGCCATGTGGGGTTTGATTTTCCTGAGGAATCTGGCTCTTCGCACTATCCTTGCGAGGTTTGGGTGACTTTCTGGAGATGACGAGCACTGAGGATGCCCTTTCTTCCAAATCCTCTTTATTTTTCGAACAGATGACACTGCTTTTTTCTGCCTTGATCTGAATTTTGATCTCTCCCTCTCGCCCTCCATCATCAGCCTTTCGTTTCCTCTTTCTGTCTGTCCCTATGCATGCTGTCTCTTCACTGTGTCCTCTCCCCTCCTTGGTGGAGACAGTAATGAGGCCAGTGAAAGAGCCTGTGTGTGTCGTGGTCACACTCAGCTTTGCGCTCAGTGACCCTTCCAAAAGAGACGACTCCGTTCTCTCAGAACAGTTCTCCATATCTTTATCCAGTTCTTTCTCTTTCATGTCGTTCTCAGAGTCTTCGTGCTTCTTCTGCACTGGGGTGTCCATGACAGACTGTGTGGGATTGTGGGATTTCAAAAGTGTGTCTGAGGTGGTGTGAGTTGATGACTGATTACCAAGTTTGGAATATGCTGTGGGATCTGATTTGGGTGAAAAATCCTGATGCTCATGAATCTCTGGCCCCAATTCGAGAGATGACGAGTACTTCACTCCTCTGGTGGTGCCAGCAGGAGGCCCCCCAAATGGACCGCCTCGACATGTGACCCTTTGGCCTCCGAGAAAGGTGGCCAAGCTCTTGAAGACATCGTCCAAACCTGTTTTATGGTGGCAAAGCTCACGGAGAAGAGAGCCAGAGGCTTCCACTCTGCCTTCCATCTCTTCTTCCTTTTCTTTCTCAGCAACTTGTTCTGTTTCACACGGCAGACTGCAGAGTTCAGACGCACCATCTTGGGAATAATCAGCCGGTGTATCTATACAAGGCTCCTTATTTATATCATCAATGCTCTCACCTTCAACAGGAGGAGGAGAAAAGCACTGGGTGGGGCTGGGCTGGAGGACAGGTCTACTCATCACTCCCTTTTCTAGCTCCTCTTCGTCATCTCCCAGAGTTGATACTGGAGAGCCCTGCCAGCTGAGAACAGGAGGAGTATTTGCAAGGTTTTCTCCCATTTCCCTCAAATTTCCAATCACTGCCACAGGCTGTAGGTCTGGAGCGTTGAGGACCCCTACTTGCCCTCCTTCTTTGCCATGGATGGACTGCTGTAAGCTTATGGAACCTGCTGTACTGAGAGGTGTTAAGGCTTTAAATAAAAGGGAGGGGAGTGTGTCGTCGGGCTTTGCCTTGGATTGTTCCTCTGACTGGAATGAGACGATGGCGGGCCTCTTGGTTGTCTGGTCGGCGCTGGTGGCCCTGGGGGGAGACTGTACTAGCTGTTCCCTGACAGGGAGTTTTGGGGATATGCTGTTCTTGGGCATTTTGCGACTTTCAGATTTTGAGGATGGCTGAGGTGAAGTGCAGCTGGGATTAGGAGTGTTTGTGGATGGCCAGTGTGTCCTCTCTGGTCGTTCGCTCCTCTCTCTGTGCTTGTGTTTGGGTGGTGACTGGCCTTGATTCTTGGGGGACAGACTCGCACTCATTCTGGCCTCGTCGGAAGAGTTAAAAGTAGAGATGGAAGTTTCATTTTCTGTGACTTTACTTTTCAAACTTAACTTCCTCTCCCTCTTAGCTGCCTTATCCCTCTTCTTTTTTCTCTCAGCCAACCTCTTTTCCTCTTTTTTCTTTCGCCTCTTTCTCTCTTCGCCCTTTCTGTTTGTCTTCTGAGTTTCTCCCTTTCTCACTCTCTCTTTTTTCATCACTTTATCAGGCTTTTTGTGTTCCTCCAACTCCTTCTCAGGCTTGTTTGCTCTTGACCTGCTGTGTGGGGACTGTCGAGAGCAGAGGGATTGTGAGGTCTTTCTATATTTGACATCCAAAAACCTGGATTTTAAACCAGTGTGAGATGTGAGTCTCAGGGTGTTATTAGGGCTTCCCTGGTGTTTCTGCTGTCCAATGAGGCCAGGGCTGCACTGATGAATGATTAATGGATCCTTTCTGCCACTGGCCGCTGTGTATGAAGAGGGACTGGATGGAGCACGTGGACTGCTGGCAGTAGAACCTCCATCTTTAGGACTGCAGAGATGGGACGGATAGGGAGGAGAGTCTGCACCAGATGACCTGGAGAGGATTCGATCTCTTGAAGTGCCTCTTTGATGAGTTCGCTGAGGTTCCTGCAGAGTTAGCATTACAACTGTTAGGCTGTTGTTCAGGGATAGGACACTTAATTACATGTACTGTTATAATGAAATTAATAATTATAGCAGCAACTTAGGCTTGGTGAAATGTTTGAAAAAAACTTC
This sequence comes from Plectropomus leopardus, assembly GCF_008729295.1. Classification (NCBI taxonomy): domain Eukaryota; kingdom Metazoa; phylum Chordata; class Actinopteri; order Perciformes; family Serranidae; genus Plectropomus; species Plectropomus leopardus. The sequence goes on along the minus strand of NC_056475.1, from coordinate 27,732,337 downwards.
TGTAAAGAGCTTTCTAATTACATATATGCTGTAGGCAAATGCAATTTCCTCTGTTTTTGCTCCAATTTTCCAGGTTTAGTGTAAAGATCAAAGAATTTTTTATGCATTCAATGGAAATATTTCTCTCAAATTTTGTTCACAAATTTGTTCAAGTCAATGTTAGTGAACACTTCTCCTTTTCCAGGATAGTCCATCCACCTGACAGGTGTGCTGTAGCATATCAGAATGCTAACAAATAACAGGTGTGTTTTGGGTGTGCAGTTTGATCACAACACAATGCTACAGATGTCACAAGTTTTGAGGGGGCGTGCCATTGGCATGCTGACTGCAAGGATGCCCACCAAAGCTGTTGCTGGTGAATTTAAAGAGCTGGGAGGGGGTTACGACATGCCCAGTCATGCAACCGTGTTGCCTCTCAAACCACAGCCCCTTCCTGCCCCCCCACCTCGACAGCTGATCCAAGTGGTTTGCGGAAACAAAGGATTTCTTAACAAACTGTAAAAAATTCCTGGGCTGGTGTGGTTACATGTGTTTTGCCGTTGTGTGGCTGGTTGGATGTACTGCCAAATTCTCAGGGATGCCAACGAGATCTGTTGCCCATGAACACTACTACAAGCTGTCTCCAAGTGGCTTTTTAGAATTTGGCAGCACAGCCAACCAGCCACACAACGGCAAAACACATGTAACCACACCAGCCCAGGAATTCTAAATCTAGTGTTTTCACATGCAATATTGTCTGAGACTAGCCCCTGAGATGAGCTTCTCTGAGATTATTTCTGACAGTTTGTGCAGAAATTCTTCTGTTGTGCCAACCAATTGCTGTATCAGCTGTTTGGATGGCTGGTCTCACACAATCTCACAGGTGAAGACACTGGATGTGGAGGTCACAGGCTGGTTCACAAGACAGATTAGATGGACTGACAAATTTGCAGAAATGGCGTGAAGACAGATAATGGCACTGAAATGAACATTAAATTAACCTGAAAAAAACTCTGGTAGACACTTCTGCAGTCAGCATGCCAATGGCACATTCATTTAAAAATTGTGACATCTGTGGAATTGTGTTGTTTGATCAGACTTTGCATTTTAGAGTGGCCTCTTATTGTGACCATCCCAAGGTACATGATACCGTTTAATCTGCATCTCAATATGCCACGCTTGTCAGGTGGATGGATTATTTTATAGAGTGCTCACTAACAGATTTTAACACAGTTCTGACCAAAATGTGAGAGAGATTTATCTATTGAGTGCATGATAAAAGTCTTGGCTTTTTAACTTAAACCAGTGAAAAATGAGGGCAAAAACCCAAGTGTTATTTAAATGTATGATTCTCACTGTGCTTTGTTTGTGGTGGTGGCTCCGTGAGTCCTTTCCGTCCATAGTGTGTAGCGGTGGGTTGTGCTGTAGGGCCCTGGGGTGGCCTGTGTGCCGTTGATGGTGGTGATGATGGTTTTGGTGGCTGTAAGGCACACGGGTGTGGTCTGCTGGTGAAGACGAGATTTTCCGGTCGACCTTCCCCCTGCTTCCGTGATGTGGTGGTCTGCTGCCACAACTCTGGTTTGGAGCCGCTAGGTGACTATTACTGAAGCCATGCCCTCCAGCTCGCTGTTTAGAGGTCTCCTACAAAGTTTGGAAGCAATGGTAGAAATCAACGATGATCAAAATGTTGTTGTTTTTTTTTCTGTTTAATTTTTAAATACTGATTATAGAAGCTTACCTGTTGCTGTGTTGTTGAGGTCCTGTGGTCAGAGTGGTGGATATGACCCGCCCTGTCATTAAGAGGCTTCCAGTCGTCTTGGCTACAGCGATGGTGGCGAGGTGGGGATGGGGCGTGGGCAACTAAAGGTAAATGCCTTGATCCAGGATGAGATGACTGAACAGAGAAGTATAAATATCATGGCACAATTGATGGGGGTTTTACCAACGGGTGGTGCTATTGCACAGAAATGAACAGGCCAGATAAGCGACTGTATGTAACAAAGGAACAAAAGTCAACAAAGTTTACCTGTTCAGGGCCAGAGTCTCTTCTTCTCTTGGCTGGACACTCTTCCCTAGAGAGTGGAGGTGGACTTTGCTGGTGCAGTTGCTCTCGCCGCTGGTGGAGGACCGGCCTTTTCCATGCTCCTGCTTTGTTGTTCATCATTCTATCGGGGAAGCTCCTGCGGCAGTCTGAGGGGGCCCAGCGTTCCATTGGGGATTGGAGGTCTCTGCTGTTGCGATGCAGACGAGGACCCCCTCGCTTACAGTCAAAAAAGAAAAAAAGGACATAAAAGAGTCACACTTCTAGTTCCATCGACAATTTTATTTTCAAAAGCAAACATTTTAGTCTGTTTTACTAAATGGTATATCATTTTACTATTTTGTATTTTTTAAATCTATTATCATACTTTGTGCTGTTATCCTTTCATTTACCTTTTATCAACTATTTAGAGAGTTAAAATTATTGTTTTGTATCTATAATAGTAATAACAACTTTATCTATATAGCACCTTTAAAAACTGTTTGACAGACAAAACAAAGGCAGGAACTCAGGGACTAATACAATAAAATCAACAAACATACAAAACAGATAAAGGTCTAGAAAAGTCAAACAAAAAGGCAAAAACAAGATGCGTATACAAAAGGTCAACAAGAATAAAGCAAATAAAAGGAATAAAAGTAATTAAAACAGGCAGATATCAAAAAAGGCAGTTAAAGTACTAAATGAAAAAAGGTTTGGAAAATATAATAATAAATGAATAAAGGATGATAAAAATAATATAAGAAGTAATATAAAAAGACAACATCACATTGGTGGGGTTAAAACTGATATGAAAAACAGATGAATGAGAGATATGTAGATGAACAAGTAAATCAATTAAAACGTAAAAAGGTGGAAAGAACAGGACATAAGGAGGACAGGGTACAGATAAATAGAGTGAGAGCAGCAAAATGAATAAAGGCAAAGATAAAAAAAATTTAATTAAATTAAATAAGATTTAAAAATAGGTTTTAGCCTCTGGTGTTTCCTCACTTATGGTAGCGTTTCCTCAGTTCCCAGTAGTACTCTAGTACTCTTATTTTAGTGCTTTCATCAATTAGAAAGTCTTGCTTTTTTTTTTTTATCTGTATGTGTGTGTGTGTGTGTGTGTGTGTGTGTGTGTGTGTGTGTGCATGCACACACACACGTACGCACGCACGCAAGCACGTGCGTGCGTGCGTGCGTGCGTGCGTGCGTGCGTGCATGCGTGTGTGAGTGTGTAGGGGGGACTTCTGGTTTTCTTGTATGAAGCACTTTGTCTTGTAGTTTTGTTTGTATGAAAAGTGCTATACAAATACAGTCTGACTGATTGGTTGATGAATACAAACTCTTTTGAAAGTAAAACTAATCCAGATCTGCAGGGCTCACCACAGAGTTGCTGACATTGTTGTCCCAGTTTGTGTAGCGCTCCCCTGGTCCTGTCAGGTAGCCACTGTTGGTGTCAGCTCGGCTGTGGAATGAGCGTGTGGAGTTGTGGTGCCAGTTCTGGGCCTCAAACGGCTGCTCTTTGCTATCCCAGAGACGTAGAGGCTGTCTGTGCCCCTTAGAAATCCCCTTGTCCTGGACATGGCTGAGTGTCCTCTCCCCCCTGAGAAAAACAACTGAACTTACCAACATGTATCAAGATGTGGAAACTTATTCAAAATTAGGATATTTCAGCATGACGGGCACAAATATGACTTGATGCACGAGGTAAATATTCATATTCATGGTGGACTGTTAAGCTGCTTTAGTTGTGTAGCTCTATTAAACCGTTTTAAAAATCCATACTCTATTCATCCAAGTGGTTCAGTAGAATACACTGAATTTTTTTGCAAAATTGCTCATATATTCATTCTGTTTTACTCACCTATTATAAAGACGATTTGATGGTGGATGATGTGATTGATTGCGCCCTCCTTGGCATCTGTGGGAACAAATAACAGAAATATAGAGAAAATGTGCAGCGTCTCAAGGCAATAATTCAGCTGAGTTAAAAAAAAAAAAAATACAGAGCATAAATAAAAGTCAGGTTGAACCAGGTTAACCGGCCATCACTCTCTCTTTGCCAGTATTTGCTTTGTATATATGCTCGCTCTTTGAATGTCAAGTTGTTCCATCGATGACTGATAATTTTGCAACATGGTGCGCTTCTTTTTAAGTGACTTTTAGTGACGTCTTTTTAATATCACATGAGGAAAATATTTAAATATATCCACTTTTGTGACAAAAGACTTTTTTGACCTCACTTGTTAACTTGCTAATAAAGATCTTTTTTAACCTTTTAAGCCTGAGAAAATTGGCTTGATTTCTTACAAAAACATGTAAAGAGCAGCTTAAAAAGAAATGGCCTAAAATTGAAAAATAAAGAAAAGAAGGAGTAAAAAGCAAAAAAACAAAATAATGCAAAAAATTACCATCTGTATATCGATTACTCAAAACATATTAACTGGAATTCATGAAGGAAACTTTCTTTTTCTGGCGTGCTTCCACGATGAAAGAAGAATCCCAAAAATGCAAAAACTCTTTATGAATGGAAAAATGAAATGGGGTCCAAATAAAAACAACAACAAAAAAAACTACATCAAAAAATCTGTCTATAAACTTTCACACAACTTGTGCAGTATATTCTAAGCCTTCTTTATCGAGTAAAATGCTCAAACATGTGTGTTTAAAAAACAAAATATGAAACACTTCCAACTACGAGTAGAGTGCCCTGAGTTGCCCTGTTAGACGTGTATATTGTAATGTTTAAGCAAAGATGTATGTGTTATACTGAATACTGAACATACAACTGGATAAATGAAACCTGGGTTATTCTGCTTCAAAACGTTTTGAAAGTGTTTCTAAACGGATGGTTTGATACAGTTCCTTGTTGTTAAATTTGGACCCTGATTACTTCAATTCACGAAGAATGTTTACTTTTTTTGGATGCTTTGTTCACTGTGGAGGCATGCGAGAAAAACAATGTTTTACAAACAAATTCAAGGTAACGCGGTGAGTATGTGATATACAAATGGTCATTTTTTTCAGGTGAAGTATTCCTTTAAATCAAAACCATGCATAACTAAGTCTTTAGTTTGGCCTTGAAACGAAAATTGTGGTGCTGTTTCTCAACTGGATTTGATCCCATTTTTTTCTTTTAAAAACCAACCAACAGCACTGTATGTTGCTCAGTGGAAAACCTGTCTATGGTGGCTATACCTGGCTATGCTAAGAGCTGCTTTTTTTTCAAATATAATTTACTGTTTATATTTTACTGATATATTGTACATCCTCATCAGAGTCACAATTATCACTATTACAGTCACCACAACCACATGTCTACAAACACAATCATGTTAATCAGAGTGACGCTCAGCTGCTGCCGTTCAATAGTCAGACTGAGGCTTCTCTCGGCTGAACAACTTGTAGTTTCATTCAGCAGAGTCCGACTTGTTTCGACTGCAGATGGGCTCCAGCTCACAGCTGCAGCCAGAGTAAGAGCTGTTCATGAATATGCTCATCACAGCTTCAGTTAATCAGTCAGTCTCTTAAAGTGGTGCTTAGCTTGAATCAACCCAGACAACAAAGGCTGAAGTCCCACCTGCTGGAGTGACCCTTGCTGGGGGAAGGTCAAGCCTCGAGTAGTGCCACTATCCACTCCCACTGAGCTTAAATCATTGTCAGGGAGGCTCCGGACATTTTTTCCCCCAACACTGTAGGTGTTGAAGGCATTTCTATTGTATCTGCTTTCTAAACAGCCAACAATGTCCCCTTTGACTTCTGTGAAGCTTATACTGACTTCCAAACAACCCAGAAGTCACAATATTTCGACCTCCTACTAGAAAAAGTTAAATGGAACGCCACTGACAGTTGGAGTTCCTACTTGTGAACTTGGGGCAAATTATGAACCCTGACTAACACTGGGCGGTGTTGCCTTGAAATAATATCACGCTATTTGTGGGCCATATCACAGTACACGGTATATATCGCTATATTTTAAATCTCCTCAAAAGCTTCATTAATGCTGGACTGGGCAACAAAATCAAATGTCATGAGATGACGAAATATGTAGATACTGATACTGTGACAATATTTTAGGGATGACTATTTTTGCTTAAACAAAATATTTAGACAAAGAGATTTTTGATTATCATCAGTAATGTGGATTTAATGACTTAAGTGGGTGAAGGCAAGTATTAGAACAAGTAGAACAGTCTGATAAGTTTAGAAAATTACATCACTTTACTCTACTGCAGCCTTTAAAAATCAGGAAAAGACAACACATATCATGACGATATCCAAAATCTCAGACGGTATGTGGTCTCATATCACGGTAACGGTATGTATCGTGTACATTGCCAGACCCTACCCCGACTTCAGCGCTCTGACGTCAAACGACAATGGTAGCGTCAATGGAGGCCACGGAGGCACACATTGTAAATGGTAAGAAATCAACTAAAAGGCAATGTCAAGTATATTTGCACGTATTTTATTTATATGATACTGTACATCTACTATCATATAGTAAATCCTGTTCTGCATGTAAACTGATGTCAAAATATGTCACCAATGTTATTAGGTAGCTGGTTATGGTAAACAATCTCCAAGCCCGATTTTCTCTGTACAAAAGTTAATCTGGAAAGTGGTGACAAATTTAAAAATGCCAAAAACTAAAAGGAAAATGTGATAAAATTAGGAAATCTACATTTACTGACTTTTGCTGATTACCTACCCGTGTAGCTAGACTGGAGCACAGTTAACAAGTAGGCTAACGTAGGCTATATTTATGTCGCTGGATCGGTGAAGAGTGTGCGATTTGGAATATCAGTAATGACAGCCATTCAGTGTTATCATCACACAAACATTAGAGTCTTCACGTTTTACAAATAGACACGGGAACACCAGTTCATCACTGTCTGTCATGTTTTTTCTTTACGTTTGGTGTTGTGCACCTGGTTGTGCGCTTGGAAGTCAGAAGCCGAAAATTTCAAGTGGGAAATTCTATCCTCCGACTTTGAATGGCAAGCAGCATTACTGTGGTTTTATTGGAAGTCTTGGTTGACGTTGACATCTAAAGGTCATAAAGCATGACCAGTTAAAAAATAAAAAAGTACACAGTACAATTAATACATTAGATGCTATATCCACTGCACTAAGCACAATCCAGTGTATTGCACTACTATTCTTTTAGAATTTAAAGATAACACTACAGAAAGAATATGTGTGAGTGTTGTGATGGTGCTGTTGACCTTTCTGTGTGGCTCCAGGGGTGACCGTTTACAGGAGCCCATTGTCCTCTGTTAGGTCCTCCAGCCGGATAGGAGTCCCATGTGTTACGGCCAGAGTACAGCTCTGCTGGGTGATACATGCAGCCTGGAAACACAGATGATAATTAATAAATAAATAAGTTAAAAACTAAATCAATATGAAATCTCATTAAAAAAAAAAACCATCTGAATACATAAAACGCAGTATGGAAGTGCTACCAGTTTCAACCAAAAGAATCTAAGCAATGGCAACCAGCAGTCTGCACTGAAGCTTCAGTTCCTTGATGCTTTATCAGGAGACTGCTCTACTTCCTTGTTCATTTTTTGAAAAAGGCCTACAGAAAGACCCAGCTGGCAATTTTGGTTCTAAAAACATTCTGAGAATGCAACCGATGCAATGTTTTAGTAATGTTTTCAGCGGGCAATGATGGACATTCATTTCAGCATTTTCTTTTAGTTCCCAAAATGTTCTTAAAATTAAGCTACCAATCTGTATAAACATCCTTTTTTCTTTTTTGTGTTTGTTAACATATCACATTACATTAGTTTTTTTAAAAAGGGTCTTTAACCTCAGGCCTCTAACATCTTCTGAACGTTGCTTTGAAAATGTTTTTCCTTTGTTCTCATGTAACATTGTGGGAATGTTTTATCAAAGAACATCTACGATCTGTCACCTCTCAACATCACCAGAACATCCTCCGAAAGTTGCAGTTTTAACATTGTGTCTCAGTCAGCATTTAACCTTAAAGGGACATAATTTGAAATGATAAACATCCTTCTTTGAGCTTTAAATTAAAGTGTTTTTTTCAAAACATTATTGTAAATTGTAGGTAATGCTAGCCAATGTTGTGGGAACGTTCTCTGCTAGCTGGGGAGTCCTGTACTAACAGCCTCATCCCCAGAATAAAAAAGCAGCACTGTTCATTTCTGCAAACCACAGATTCATTACATTTCTATGTTTCATATGAATCATATCAACTTTTCTAAAGTGGTGTATATATAGGTGTATGTATAGTACATGAGCTGACTTTTTTCAGACTCATCAGTTTTTTCAACCAGGGATACAGCCGTGAAATGCAGTTGTTTTTTAACCAAGACATCGCAGTGTTTCCTACTGGGACAGCGTCATAGAAGCAGTTGTATTTTAGCGAGTCATTGCTGCATTTCAAGCAGCTTTTTGGCCACCAAATGCAGGTGTTTTTTTTTTTTAGACCTGTCGTTATGTTTACATTCGGGAGAGTGACATGGAAAGTGGTTGTTTTCTCTAGGCCATTGCTGCGTTTCCTAAAAGGATAGTATCGTAAAATTTATTTGTGCGAAAATTATAATAATAATTAATATTTTATGTTGGTATGAAGTTAAGAAATCTCAAACTATAGTAGCCGGTGAACACTACAAAACACTACACTCAGCAACTCACACATGGATATATTTAGGGGGTTTGATGACACATTCTGAACATCTGCAATAACTGCTGAGCTTTGTTTTCACACATAATACAGCTGATAACAATCTACATCTTCAAATGACTGCTTTAATGTACGACTGTGATACTAGAAAGTGCTACAGTGGTTATACATGTCTGCATTTAAACAGCCATTCACACACACACAAAGTACAGAGACAGAAATTGTAGTTACCAGTCTTGGTCTGTGTTTGGGAGGCCCTCCACTTCACACCTGAGATCACAGAAACATAAATGTGAATCATTGCTTTTGTTCTGGCTGACCCCTTTTGGTGTGTGATTTACATCCTCAATATAAATGTCATTATGTGTATCTTTAATACATTTTTTTTCAATTCATGCTGTGTTTTCTGCAAAACTGTATCTGTTCAGCGGTCCTATCATGAGTTAGCCAGAGCTGCATTGTGCATTCAGCTTCTCTCTAATCACCGCTGCACAGCAGACACCACAGCCAGTGGCTATCCAAGAAAAAAAAGCATGGCATTAAGACAAAAGGCCATGGCAACATCACTTTACGAACAAAGGAAAGCAGAAGAAAAAAACAAAACAGGCTGGGCTGCTGTAGTGTTTTTATCAGTTTACAGTAAAAGCTTGTGATTATTTTCTTCTCTGACAGAACTCAGATCACCAGCACCCATCTTCCACCCAGACTCACAGTTCATCCTCAGCTGCTGGTTCAGTGCGCTTCATTTGCATCAACTTCCAGAGGTGCTGCGAGCTCGATGGGTTAGGTGTTTGGCTGCTTGTGTCTCACCAGAATTTCAAGTTCTTCACTTACTGTCTAATCACAATCCCTAATCCTTAGCCTCCTCTGCCTACTCTGCATATTTTTCTACTAGAGCTGTTGAATATAGTCATTTTTTTACCATGGGGCAGAAAAGAAGTCTTCATGTTTCTGCAAACACTTCAACAATCAGTACTCTGTGTTGAAATGACCTTGTAAAAGATCAACTATGCATGCTGGACAGAGCATCACTGCACCTCTGACAGGCTGCACCTCTGTGTGCATTTCCCACAGCTATTTATAAATACGATGACGAACTGCTACTTTTTACTATTTCCTTTGCGGCACCTTTTACATGTATGTGCCATACAGGTTTGTTCGTGGTGTGTAATAACCTCTCAGTGAGCGCTGGGTGAGCAGCCTCTTCAAGGGTCCATTTCCTCCCAGTTGCTAGAGCAACTGGAGCCAGACTGCTGTGGCTCTAGGCTTTTTAGAGTCAATTTATTTTCAGAGTTGAAAGAGGACACAAAAGACCTTTATGTACACAAAACGCTCACTGCTAAGATAAATCAAGACTACATGCTTTTATCCTAACATGCGCTGTTTGTATACCACCAGTTGCTAAATAAAGCTGTACAATGGACACAGCACGTCTGGTTATCCACACTAATCCTCACATCACCTCCTGCTCTGCTAAAATCTGCTTTTTGGGAGACCAGCTTTGGGAGCTTCTCCACTGATGCTGAAATAACATCTTTATCATTTGCTTTACAGCTTAAGATCTTGGGTGTATGACTTTATTTTTTATTTTGTTTTTTATTGGCAGCCAGAAGATTTACAAAAAATACAGTTACAAAAGCTTTACTTCAAGCCTGTTCTGGCAATAATAAATCACAGCAAAATCAAGTGCTTCAAAGTAATAAGTAAAAGTATGAGCCAAAAGACTAGTTAGTAAGTAAACAAGCGAAAGCACACAAGGATAGATAAAATTTAAAGGTTATATTATTAAAATAAACAAATTAAATGAAAGATATTAACAAGAAGAAGCAGAGGAAGAAGAGAAGAAAAAAGAACAGAAAATGAAAATTTCCATTAGATTCCTAATCAAGACAGCCATCTCTATTATGTGAAGGACTTTGATCAGTTAGGTCTCACATAAAGAGAGAATAAATTAGTTAAATTAAAAGAAATAAAAATAGGAAAAGTGAACAAAAATAAATAAATAAATAGATGTACATTTACTTGAGGCTTATTTTGTTTGTACAGGAAGACATTAGAATTTCAAAATGAAAATTATCGAGTGCCCTCCCCAATGCCATTTTCATAGGCATTAACTGCTGGTACAAAAAAGAAAAAACAACCTATATACATTACAGAACAACTGGGAAGAATGTTAATATTCACATAATGTCCAGGTTTCTCATCTAAAGTCTTGTCTTTGGGGTTTTATAAAGTCAGTCCATCTTGACCATATATATGCTGAGTTTATCTTGCTGTAATCTGAGGGAATATGTGAGTTTCTGCATAATATATGACTTTAATCTAAGACTATTCATACCAACTACTGCTTTCATTGTTTGTGTCTCAATTTTTCATTCCTTAGACAGTTAAAAAAACCTTATTGTGCTTTTAACCCTGAGTTGCTGATATTTGAGCAACATTACAGAGATAGCGGACAGACCATCTGTTGTGGACCCTCCCTGTTGCACACTGCTGGGACACACTGTTGGTACAGTACAATGTTGTAGGGGGAGCTTTCAGTCAGCAGCAGCAGCGTAAATTTGACTCTACACAACAATAGTTCTGTGCTTCCTATATTAAACCCATCTGCGTAGGGTTAATTCAAGACATCTGGATTTCAGCTCTGAGGCCAAATGATGTCATGTGCAAAAGGGGTTAAGTTGCTGTTGGGTTTACTGCAGCCTCGGCTACACGGTGAGATAAGTTTAACAAAAGAACATGCAGTGCAAACAATACAGTGCAATTAAGTGTTGTGTTAAATATCACAATGTTTAAGCTCTGTCCCTGACTTTATATTTATGCATGATGCTTTACAAACGCATGATGCTTTACAAATAAAATCTTACAGACGACCTATTATGCTCATTTTCAGGTTCATAATTGTAGGCTATAAGGTTTCAACCAGAACATGCTTTAATGGCCAAAAAATACTTTATTTTCTCTCACTTACTGTCTGTGTTGAAACACCTGTATTTACCCTGTCTCTGAAACGCTCTGTTTCAGCATCTGTCTCCTTAACTCTTTGAAACCGGGATCTACATCAGTTTTCTTGTGTATGCCTCAGATGCCTTCATGCATTTTGGAAAGAAATTACAATTTATGTTGTAATTTCTTGCAAAGTTGCTCATTGCCTTCTTCTCATCGTCTTAAAATAAATCAGGCCAAATTGCTTAGGTCATAAAGGGTTAAGCCCTTGTCCCAAAAAAAGTCCATTCTGATTGGTCAGTGTTTGCAGGTCTTCCATATAGATAGTCCTGATGAATGACATTTTTTCCATACGCTCATGCAGAAGTTAGCATCGCCCTGGTTCCCTTGACAAAAAGCTAGTGGGATTTTCCTTTGAGTTTTGGATTATTTCAGAAAATAAGCCCTGTGGTAAATAGATCCTTACACATTTTGTTCAGCAAGAGAATTTTCACAAATGAACACCACTTTTATGAGTTTTGAGGCCTAAAGGCAATCACCCAAGAGTAAAAAGCTACAGCAAGGCTATGAGAAATTACACCATGGTTGCTAGACTTAACATTACTACCACAACGAGACTGTAAAGCCATATTCTGTACAATGATGATGTTCTGTGGTCTCATTTAGCCACTTGTTAGCAACCACCTGCAGCTGGGGAATGGTTGTCACAAAGAATAGCTGCACTTTCTACCACAAAAAATCATCAATAAAAACTTCTAAGTACAAACTGACATGCTCCAGCATGAATATGATCTGAAATCAATAAGAAATTTACAACATCAGAAACAAAGATTATTTTTCCCTGAAATTAGCGTGCAGCTAAATGCACTATAGCAGTGTCTTACAGCTGGGAAACTATGCAGAGATATGACTGTAATGGAGAATAGTACCACTTTCTAACATGGAAAATCACCAATAAACACACAACCACACATGTTCTTTGTAAAATCTGATTGGAAATCAGGGACAAATTTACAACACTGACAACCAAAATAACATGTTTCCCTAACTTTAGCATGTTGCTAAATGAATTAAACAGTGTACTTGCAGTTGGGGAATGACTGTAACAGAAAATAGCTGCACTTTTGACGGTGAAAAATTATTGGTAAAAGCTTCTAAACACAACCAGACATATTCCAGCAAGAATATGATCCGAAATCAAGGAGAAACTAACAACCTTAGCAACTAAAATTAGGCTACATGTTTCCTTGAGCTCAGCATGTAGCTAAATGTACATTAGCAGAGTACTTGCAGCCAGGGAAAAATCACCTATTAAAGCTTCTACACAAAACTGGACATATTCCACTGTGAATAAGGTGTGAAATTAACAACATCAACCAAAGTTAGGCACTGCATGATTCCCTGACATTAGCATTTAGCCTAGCTAAATGTATGTTAGTAGAGTATTTGCAACCAGGAAATAATTGTAACAGGAATAGCATCACTTTCTTATGTGAAAAATCACAAATAAACGCTTCTCAACACAATGATATATGTTCCAAATCTTCAAGAAACTTACAACATCGGAAACCAAAGATTTCCATGTGTCCCTGACGTCAGAATATAGTGAAATGTATTTGCAGGGGAGGCTAATTACAGCTGGAGACTGGCTGTTATGGAGAATAGCTGTACTTTCTTCTGTGACAAATCAACAATAATATCTTCTAAACTCAACCAGACATATTACAGCAGGAATGTTATCTAAAACATCTCCAACCAAGATTACACGTTTTCATGACCTTAGCATGTAGCTACATATAGCAGTGTAGGTAATAAGCAGTTGGTTTTGTCAACTATGGTCTTGTGTCCTGACTGCAAGCTGTAATAGCCGTCTATCTATTTAGTTCAGGAGCTAGTAGCTGTGGTTAGCTCGCAAGCTGCTAGCTAGCACCCCCTTTTTGGAAAAAGGGGGTGCTAGCTTGATGTTTACGTGAAGAAAATGGTTCCTGTTGTTGTTTTCCTGCTGCTAGCACAACTGCTGCTTCTCAGACACAGACAGAGGCGAAGACAAACTTGCCCTCGGCATCTCATGTTGATTTACCGCCGTGAACTGTTAAACAGACCAACTAACGTAGTAAACGTAGTAAACATGCTAGCTGATAACCGGCCAAACTTCTTCTTCGTCTCCAGAAATGCACGTTGCATTGTGGTAAAGGTGGGTAAAATGTAAATAGGTGCGTAGAAACGTTCTTACTTCGCACACGAAATAAGTGCGCCCGCAAAATTACCGTCGGTTTCGTGACACGTGAGTACCAGCTGATTTTATTCTTACCTCAGTGCGTACGTTGCTGAATTAGAATCATTCTTAACTGGCAGGCTCGTGCCCGCAGCCTGAAATTGGCATACTGCCACGCCCCGTTTTCTCCATATAAGGATATCTGTTAGTCCTAAGGTGTTTCACGGAGAAGCGACAAGTACAAGCGTACATATTAAGGCCACACACACCAGTGCCGGACTGTCAGTGAGGGTGTGCGAATGTAAGGACAGTCAGAGACAGCTGAACAGCTGTTCGTCTCTCTCAAACACATTATAATAATAATAGTAATAATAATAATCATAATAATAATTAATATATTATTATTTCATGGCACTAATATTGGTGGGAGTAGCCATCATTACAGGCAGATATGGGACACTTGGTTTTTGTTGTGGAATATGTTAATTATGACAATATTTGGATGAAAAGCTGAGAATAAATTATGTAAAATAAAAAGTGTTTTTACTGGTAAATTTCTAAATTAATGGTTTTAGATCTTGTTGTCTATTAAAGCCCTTTTTTAAATGAATGTGGCTTTAATATGCTCCACATTTAGTTGTGAGGTGTTCGTTTACATTGTCTAAGACAGCCAGATGTTCATCGTTTGTGCATATGCATGGTCTGAGGAAGTTCTAAATTTGTTTGCAGACTACAAACAAATTCAGGTAAGAAAATATTAATGAATCACAGATTTGCACGTAAAACGTGAGTACACACAGTTTAAGCACAGATTTGTGTGTACCCACTGTTTGTGAATGAGGCCCATTATATGTACACTCAAATTTGCTGTGTATTGTGGATATTTTATAGTACACAAAATAATGAATCGTCACTATTTCCGTGACAGGGAACGGTTTCGAACACAGCTAGAATGTTCGGCACAGTAAGAAACCTGTGGTTTTTGCTGATAGGAATTATTTTAAAATAAGTTTTCCTCATTATTTGAAACTTTTGGCACTTTTAATATGAGCATCCATCACTGTAACACTATATATATTCTAAATCAAAAATGCAGAAAAGCATAACAGGCCCCCTTTAAATGTATTTTGCTGGTGGGTGATCAGTTGACACCTGCTGGTGGGATGAACTTGCTGTCTGCACCCCTCAGTCTACTTCCTCCCTCCCCCTTGTTGTCACCAAGGAAACCCCGGTCATCTCTCTGTCACCACAGATGGATTGCCATGCATCCATTCACGTCTCTGCTGAAACCCCCCCATTAGGCTGTCTAACCTTTATAGAATCCCACCAATCCTCTCTGCTAAGTGTAGATTGGAGACATGTATTTGTGTGTCTTGCATCTCTGTCACCAGTCTTACCTTGCAACAAGAACCGAAAGAAAAGGGGGAGGCAGAGTGTGGTCCAAATTCAATGATGCTGTCAGTCAGGAATAGCAGAGCAGCAGACCCATGCGGTCTCCGTTCCGTTTAAATAGACATCCTCCGCTCGCTGGCAAACACAGACACACATAGTAGAGGCAGTGAGGAAATGCCACAATCAGTTGGTGCACAGATGTACAAGACAGGAAAGGTTTTCTTGTCTGAAATCGAGGGCAGCATCTCTCCTCCATTAGTGCCATTCTCTTTCTCTCCTATCTATTGTCTCTCATATCCTACAACACATGCTTTCACACACATTTGCACTGTTGCAAGGCTGACCCTCTCGAGACAAAGGAGGAGAATGAAATGAGATGGGAGGCAGAAAGGAGAGGAAGGATGGGCCAGTAACCTCTGACAGGCTGTCTTTTCTCCTGTCTTTCTTCTTCACGGCCCTTTTGCTACCTTCACTAGTTGTTTCAACAAGGCCTCTTTTCTTTCTTGATACCCAATATCCCAACCTCCTTCTTTCTCTTTCAGGGTATGTGTATGGCTCTGCCCATGCCTCACCCTCCCTTTTCTCTGCACGCTGTGTCCCTTGTATCCCTGGCAACCGATGATATCATTTAGTCCAGAGCTGAGAGCAAGGCCTCCAGCAAGGAGGAGGGTTTGCGTGTGAGTGTGATTTTGACATGGTGAGAGCAAGGAGTGGGTTGGGGGGTGGTGGGGGTGAAATGGAGAAGGTCTACAGGATTTAATGTATGCTTTCACATTTCTGTTCAGCTGCTGCAGCCTTCAGCTGCTCTGTCAGCTGACTGAAAAAAATATTTTCTGCAAATATGCTCCAAATTGTGTCCTCATTTGGACAAATTAACTGTGTCAAATTCCTGTAAACCTCACAATCTCTGGATCTGCTTTCTAGCTGCAGTGAACCACTGCAGATGTGCATCTCTTGACTTTCCGTGTGCACATATGTGTGTGTGTGTGTGTGTGTGTGTGTGTTAACAGTAAGGATCCTATACCATAAAAGGAAGGATGGGCTGCAGCAGACCAGGCCTGTCTCTGGTGGTTCCTAGCTAACACGAGGAGCAGAGACATGGAGAGAGGACAGATGGAGACAGCGTGCAGACAGACAGACTCCCACAGTGTACGCACATGTATGATTTTATCGGATTCCAGCCTGAAATAGCGTCACCATCACAGCGAACGTACAGTATGAGGCGAATATCAATCCCATTTCTAAAAATAACCCCGCAGCCCTGCTTCCTCTCGCCTCTATCCCCCTTCTCCCTCTCAGCTTCTCCTGGTGTATGCTCCATAAAGCACAGCCCCTCAGAGGGGTACTGGAATGTACCAAGGCAAGGTCAAGAACAAGAAAGAGGGGTGTCTTTTGCAAACACTGGAAAAAAATGTGCAGGTTTTTGGTGAACAAAGACAATGAGGCAGGTTAACAGGTTTGGGAAAAAAGGATGCACGTGCGCGAGTGTGTGTCACACAGCCGGCTGGTGCTAGGAACGGTAACCTAGAATTTGCACATCCGGGTGCTTACCTAAAGTGGCAATCACATCAAGTGGAAATTGGGTGCATGATGTACCCTAAACAGTAACCCTAGATATCTTGTGTTTATTCTGTTTTAAACACACACTAAAATGAGTCAAATATTTGAAGTAACTCTTTTTTTTAAACCCCAACAAAGCAAAAAGGTCTCAGCAGGTCTGAGGTGAACTTTCAGTGCAGCTGAGTTTATCTGTGACACAGTTTAGACTCTAAATAAAGAATAATCATCTCACTCGGTCACACTGTAGCCTATTTACTACTGTACACACACACACACACACACACATATTCAACAGTTAAACCTCCCAGAGAGCACAAGTGACCGCAACAGTTCCCCTTCACCACATTCATTTCACAT
Organism: Plectropomus leopardus; assembly: GCF_008729295.1. Taxonomy (NCBI): domain Eukaryota; kingdom Metazoa; phylum Chordata; class Actinopteri; order Perciformes; family Serranidae; genus Plectropomus; species Plectropomus leopardus. The sequence continues at coordinate 27,715,207 of NC_056475.1, read as the reverse complement.
TTCTCCCCCTGCACTCTCTGTCTGCACGTGAGCACTGTGCATGTGTGTGTGCTTCATGCATGAATGTGCAGCCCGGTCTGCAGACACACACACACACACACACACTGCAGTATGTTCTGCCAAGACAGATTGTCCAGAACAATGACACACACACAAATGCAAACACACACACAGAACAGCAACACTTCTCCACTCTTCACAATGCATGTATTGTATTTACATTCAGCGACAAGCAAACAGCACCCTGCTCCTCTTTTGGTTCTTTTTTTTTTTTTTACCTCTTTTCTTTTTTTTGTCTTCGCTCTCTTTGGTCCACACTCCCCCTCTCTGCTCCCCTTTTCCTCCCTTTCACTCCTCGCCACCTCGATCCTCTCTCCTCTGTCTTCTTTCTTCCCCTCTCCTCTTCCTGTTTCCACTCCTCTCTCTGATGCTCGGGCTCTCGTGCACACCGATCCATGGGCAAAGAGCGACGGGGCGGGACGAGAGCTGTCAATCATGAGGCGAGAGCCAATGAGAGAGGGGATCTTATCTCTCACATTTTGCAGCGAGCTGGGAGGAGGGGAGAAACAGCAGACAGAGGCATGGAGGGGCTCTTTATTTCCCTTTTCCTCTGTGTGTGTGTGTGTACCTTTACAATATGTGTGTGTGAGAGAGTTGGAACGCGGCCAGTACAGTAGAGGAGGTGTTTTAAATTTCTCCACAGCTGTAAAAATAATCTCTTGGAGCTCATGCAGACATGTTTTTCATATCTCTGCAAGTGCTCTTTGCAATGTTGGAAAAAATAGGATATTAAAGGGCTATATTAAAGGATCCATAGTGTCAAAAAAGATACCATTTTATATGTTAATATGGATAGTGCATATGCCATTTCTGTAGTGTGTAACACCAAGGTGTGTCTCTGGATAAATTTGAAAAGTGAAATGATGATAGAGGGGTTGCAGCGTTGACTGAGCTCAAATGTCAAGTGACAGGATGAGCAGGGGGAGGAGGGGCTACAGTTCCAGGTTCATGAGTGAGGGAGGGTCTATACTTTGTGCAAAAACCCCACTCACCCCTTATGTTTTTTTCCACCAGTCAGCGACCAATAAAAAGCCGGCAGAGCTGCCGGTGCCCGGGTGCACGCTGAGAGCTAGAGACGGAGGCAGAGCGGATGAGGAGCCAGACACAGAGTGTGAGAGTGAAATGGTGGAAGCAGCCGGCTGACAGGTTTTTTTTTTTACCTCTCAAGTACCTTAGCAACAGCCCCCCGATCAGCGCAAACTCTATTGGTCAATGCAAGAGACATGTGGGTATTTGGGCCAATCAGAAGGCTTTGGTGCAGAACTATGAGAGTCCAGATTCAGAGGATGGAGTATGTGCTAAATTGAGCCCCCTGGTGGTTCGGTGCAGGCCTGGAGACTGTCTTCTGGAGCTGACATGAAGCAGCATCTGGTCTGTCTCATCAGTTGCTATGAGAAACCCAAAAAAGCTGTCATGGAATGATGCAGCAAATGTTTTACAATATCACCCAGTACCACTTAAGACACTGTTCTTGATCTAATGTTCATGTGGATTTTAGCAAAAGTTACATTTTTTCATGTGTTTTGAAATTTGAAGTGACATCACTTTTCTTGTGCTGCTTTCAGACACCTTTATAATGATAATAATAACAATAATAATTACTTAATTTATATAGCACCTTTAAAAACAGATATTTAGAAAGTGCTTTAACAGACAAAGCAAAGGCAGGAACTAAGGGAATAATAAAATAAACATCGGCAAGCATGCAAAATAGAGAAAGGTCAAGAAAAGTCAAACAAAGAGGCAAAAACAGAATGCGCACAGAAATAAGTCAACAAAAAAAAAAGCAAATTAAGGAAAAAAGTAATATAACAGGCAGATCTCAAAAGGCAGTTAAACTACTAAATAAGTAAAGTTTTTTTTAAAAGAAAGAAAAAAAGCCAGAAAAGACGAAAACATATCCATCTTTATTAACTTAAAATCCTTCATTCATTAAAATGAAACAAAAACAACCAACCTCTAAAAACTGTATTGTAGAAATGGCTTTAAACTGGTTATAAAGTCATTTTATGACAGCTATTTTTATGCAGACAACCTCAACCCTGACACATGTGCATAGGGGGTATGATGCCACTGACAGCCAGCAAACAAATTACGTGGAACGTATCCTTGACTAAACTTACAGATTTCTCTGGGTTTGAACATCACTGGAAATGTTTTGGACAATGTAAGAACACAACTCAACAAAATAAGTAACACTGTGTAGTTGCTTTTAGATATTTTGATGTGAAAAAGTCCCTAATTATATCTTTATATAAAAATATAATAAAAAACACTGAATCATGCTGATTACTGAGAAACATACACCTACACATGAGTTTTCAAAACTGAAATACATTAATTTACAAATCTAAAACAACACAATATTTTTTTTTTCTCAACAGGCTACATTTATCACAGGAAGTGAGAACAAGCAACAAACAAGTCTACACTGCCTCCCAGTGGGCAACATGTATTATTGCATGATGGCATACTGGATTTTATGAACATGCAGAACATGTAGCACTCATGAGGCAGCTGGCAGCCACGTGGGTACTAAAATAAGTATATTTTTTAGAATTTTTATATTAGATTGTCATATTATCTATTTTATACTTATATTTTTTACACCCAATATATTAGTAAAATATTAATTTTAATTAATTTCTAATTAAATCTCCCAGCTTTCTTCACTAATGGGTTTATTCCAGGTCAGTCAGGTGTGTCTTTCCACTAACATATAATAAGATTTAATCACATTTCCAGTCTGAGAAACACAGAGCTATGGGATTTACTATAATGTCTGTTAAAGATTTTGCATGAGAATTACAGAGATAAGCCACCACAACAAACAAACAAATAAAAGAAAGACATCGGCTCAAATCTGTAACAACTGTTTGGAAAAAAACTAAAATCATGACCAGTACTTGCATTTAGTATGAAAGAACTGATCGGCCTCAGCTACATAAGTTATGATTGTCATAAGTCAGGATTAGATCAGAGAGGCAAGCTGGTCCCTAGATGAATAACCACACTCAGTCACTCAAATTGACTTATTAGGACAGTGAGGGATTGTTGCTCCAGCTAATCTGACAAACAGTCACTATTTGCATGAGAGCGACTTGAAAAGAGGGCAGTATACTGTGGAGCAGCACCAGACACTCAGTCCATTGATGCACGGCAAGTTTTATTTCCCTCACATTTCACACATTCACATCAGTGGTCCTCAGTCTGTTCTGACAGAGTCTACAGCTCTACTGCATGGGCTGCAGTGCCCCTTCATCACTACCATCGGTCCAAATGTATTCATTTACACTGGATGTTATTTAACACTATCGATTATATAAAAGTGGATGTTGTTATGATCTTTTGAATATATCGATTGTTTTTAGCAAATTATTTCCAACTCAATCGTCACAAATAAAATGCTGGCACAGTACATTTCTACAGACCATGGCTATATTATGTTTGCACATTATTTTGTAGCTAATGGGTCCTCAACAGGAGGGTCTGTGACCCCTTGGGGGTCTTACTGCAGGGGGCGCACCAAATTACCTTTTGAAAATTTGAATTCAGTTTAATTAATTTATCCATCTCCCAGTGACTAAGTAAATTCATATAGGCTACTTTTGAAAAATTGCTATGATACATGATACATATGAAATGTAATGTATCTATGGTGTGTAAACACATCCAATACCAACATTTCTTCGGATGTCTAAGGTTTTTGTTTCAACTATTTGATGAATTAATTTCAGTTGACTTTAAGTGAACACTCCAGGTACTCAATATGACTCAATATATAGCAACATTTTTTTCCTTCTTATTTTTAAGCTACTCCACAGTTTTACCTCATACCCAACAGCTAGTTAACAAGTGCCCCCTATAGGGCTTGAGAAACCCTGGTTGGGCATCACTGATTGAAATGATTATCCCCTTTCAGAGCATATAATAAGATCCAGGACAGAGGCAGGACACGGAGGGCCAATCAATCAGTGACCCTTTTTGTTAAAGGACAGTCAATGCAACCATTGAGCCACATGGCCTGTTGTCATCCACAGATACTTGCAAAGCCAAGAAAACATGCACATGTCCCCTGCATTGCTGGAAAGAGAATTTGTGAAATGTGTCCAAGCTGTCATGAAGGACTAAAGACAAGACAAACTTTGGAAACAGGAAGAGAGTTTCAGATGGATTAATTGCTCTGTACACAGTGAGCTGCCAGAATAAGTCAAGCACCCATTTTGGCAGAACATTGAGCCATTTGCTAGAAAATAACTCTACTAATTCATTCTACTTCATGGCAGATTAAGTATCTTCAGTTTCTATGGAGCATTGGGTCATTTTGTTATTTTGCGTCCTTATATACATTCTCTTCACAGTTAGTGTATATACAATTTTTGGTTTGGATCTTTGATTATATAATTGTAAACGTGTGTGTGCACTTGTGCATGGACGCTGTGTCTGTACGTCGTAGTTAAACTTTATTTCTTTATCTTAATTCATGCTGAGTAGCATAGTACCTCTGAAGCACACTGGTGACTGTAGGCCTTTTGTTCATCACTGGGACAGATTAGACAGTTTTGCATTTTACTATTACATTGATAGCACGTCTCTGAATGTCCCATTTCAATGCCCCTGTGTTACATCATCACACTCTTTGAGAGTGAATTGCTCTCATGTCTTCCTCCACAGAGGGAAGAAAAGGTATCTTTCAAAGCCAATGTGTTTTTGCAAGTTATTCGGGGCAGGTAGACTTTATGTTAGATTTTATATTTTGCACCAAATAGAGCCTTAACAGGTTGTTCAGGTTAGGTATATTGGTTTTGAATTCCTTGAGGTTCTATGTTTAAGATGCGATGCAATGACATGGTAAACATAGTGATTATATTCCTCCTCGAACCAGGCAACTTGCACTTACAGTTTACATTATGATGCCACAGATGAATTTACCTTTGACCTTTTAGATATAAAATGTCATTGTTGAATTATTCTGTTCTTTCAGACATCTGTGTGAAATTTGTCATAGTAAGTGAATGAATTTAGTTAAGACCAAAAACATGTTTTGTGAGGTCACAGTGACCTTAACCTTTGAAACTTCGACCACCAAATTCTAATCAGTTCATTCTTGAGTCTTAGAAGAACTTTAGTGCCAAATTTAAAGAAATCCCCACTAGGTGAGATATCCTGTTTGTGAGACTGTGACGGACATGGTCACAGTGACCTTTCAACACCAAAATCTAATCAGTTCATTACTGGGTCCAAGTGGACATTTGCTGAAAATTTGAATAAATTCCCTAAAGGTATCCTTGAGATATCGTACTCGCAAGAATGGGATAGACGCAAAACTTGAAAACATAACTTTTAAAACGTTGACATTTGACAGTACTGTCAGCACCGTTTGAGAAGTCAGTGGCCCAGTATCTTGTTGCTTCATCATTTAATGGCACCATTAATACAATATAATGATCCCTATCCAAAAGGCCAAACAATAACCTCATTAAGATCTGATGCGTACAAAGCAGTCAATGAAGGCCAGTGTGTTACAATTCTTAACAATTCTTAACAAGATTGTATTCACTAGTATTTTAGACTTCTTCCACAACCACGTGTCAGGAGGCCTCTCTTTTAGCCACACATTTATGCTTTGCATATCTGATTTCTCATAACCATAACTGCAAACAGTTCATGCCATTGCTTTCCAGAAGCTTCATCATAGCACACAGTGAAGAGACAGTTCTGAACATGTTACCACCTCCAGTTTTTGCTCTTTTGCTGGCCTGCTTTTTGCCTCTAATGTCAGCAACAGTTGTTCAAGATTTCAATCACATAGAGCGATGCAAGGACTCTCTGTACATGGGGACACCACCGCGCGGGTTCACCGACATCAGACTTAAGAAGATCTGCCAGCGATACGCGGACAGACCTCGCTATGTGACGCTGTACGACCCCCAGAAGCGGATTCCAGTTTATTCAGCTTATACCTTCAAGAAAACAGAAGGAGACAGACGTGTGGACTACCCTTGGATGTATGAGCCACAGGTAGGAGATTTGTCTTTGAGGTTTGTTTTTAAAATGCTTTCATTCATAAAGGGTTTAACCAGCTAGCTCACACTGAAACTCTCTTTCAAAGAGGATGCCAGCAGCTGAATTAGTCAATAGGTCTCCTCCAGAGACAAAGAGGCTTCACAGACATGACTGGCTTTTTATTATTTCCCAGCATATGAAAAAAAAACCAACTCTGAGTGCTCTTGTGTCTCCCCAGCTGGCAGAAATCGATGGGAACGGAAACATGCAGCCCTTCCCAACTGGCTACCTCCACATGAAGTTTGAGGACAGCCAGGCGGTCCTGGATGACTACTCTGATGTGGTCCTGTACGAGAGAGGTCACCTGAACCCGGACCAACACCAGTCTACGCCACACGACCGGGCTGCAACCTACACCCTAACCAACGTGGTCCCAGAGATACGCGAGTTCAATATTGGGCCTTGGCGTGAGTATGAGGAGCGAATCAGGGTCCGTCTCAACAATTTCTGCCGTGGCACAGCCTACATCGTGACTGGAGTGACAACCAGAGGTAACATGATCCGCCGGAACAACCAGGACCGTGTGGCCATCCCCGAAGATGTGTGGTCCGCTTACTGCTGCACCGACTATGACCGCAACGCACCACACGATGTTCGCATCCGCTTCCCGTCCTACGGAGTCTTGGCCAAAAATGCCAGAGAGGGCAACAGCGTGCATGAGATGCCGGTTCAGGAGCTTGAAATCTTTTTGAAAAATAATCTGGATGTTGACCAGAACCTTCAGATCTTCTATGACAACTGCATCTCTCCCTCACCCCTCCCTCTGTACCTCCAACATACCATCTGATAGCTTCTACCTACTCAAAGTGGTAGATGGTAATGGTAGAAACACATTTGTGCTTTTTTTGTGCTAAAGAGTAATGCAAATACCCAATTGCCAGGATAAATGTTGGTATTGTACATATCTGCAAACCATATAAAACTTGTACATTATTATGTAGCGGATTTGGTAAAACTTGACCTAAAATACCCACTCTTGGTGGCACAATCATGGCTGGACATGCTTCCAGTGTCTCGCCTAGGTGCTGTGACCACGCACTGAGGACAAATTTTTGTTGGAAGGAAAATCGGGTTGATGGCGATTTAAATGTCTGACAATGTAAGAAGTTCGCATAGTGCAGACTTTAACATGATGTTAAATGACGTTTTGCAGATGTTTGTTTTAGTTCTCCATACCTTATCATTAAATGTCATTATTTTACATCAAAATGACATTGACATGAGTGAGGATGTATGATTTTGGTTAGCCTACTTAACAGCACAACTTAAAACCAACAAAATATCAGCATCATCTGTGGTGGATTTTCTATGTGAAACTAACATTGGCATTAGGCGTTGTCTTGACATTGAAAGCCAAAACGTATATTCAACATAATGACTTCGGTGGCCAGCTGGGCTAGGTATGAAACATAAAAATGTAAGGTTTCTGTGGTTTTCAAGAACATACGATGCCAACACTTTCTTCTGCTGCCCGAGCTGAATAATCTGATAATAATTTTCTCTAATGTTTATTTAACATTTCACTTGTAGCTTAGTAAGTCTTTGGGGGAGGAAGGTGGAGTTGGTTGTACTCTTTTTGGTGATTTTTTTCTTTTATAATCTTTCCTTTTCACAAAAATAAAAGTATGATCTTCTCTCTTTTACAGGAGAGCTGTTCTGTAGATAGAGGGACAAGGGTGTAATATTGCTATGTTGAAGATTAAACAAAAATGTAATTCTATAAAATACCTGAATTTAACTAGTCTGTGTTGTGATTGTGTTATTCACTTGTTCTTGTACTTTAAATTCTTGCAGAAATTCAATATAGAGCTGTGGTAAGCTTAGAAAATGCTTCCTTTTATCATATTTTTAAGTGAGTTTGAATGCCGTGTCAGTTATGAAAATTGAATTTGACTTTTATGGCTGTCTGATGGGTTTTACAGTCTTTAATCATTTAGTAAATCGACTAGTTATAAAAGTCTTTTGAATATAATAAAAAATCCATGGACAGCTGCATCACTCGTTGCAGAGTTCTTTAAGTTTTTAGAAAACCAGCAAGATTTTAGAATTCACAAACTTTTAGCATTTTAAAGACAGTGAGAATAATATTTGGGTATCCAATAAAAAATTGAAAATGTTCAGATATTACCTCTGTGAATATCACATCATAAAGGCGCATTCAACTTTTCATCATTTAAAAAGTGTTTTTTTTTATTTCATGTGATGCTGAACATATCTTCTTTAAAGATTTTCAGAGTGATGTTTCTATTTGTAATTCTGAAGATGAAGATGCTTTTTGAACTGTTAACGCATCATCAGCCATCATCCCAAAAATGATGGGATTTTTTTTTAAACTAGAGCCTGGTTCATTCTCTGATGCAGCAGGCCTTTCTGATTTACTATCGTTGCATACTGCCATCTAGTGATGGAGGAAGAGCAGGCTGCCTTCTGTGTTCACTGCTCATGGGGAACCAGCAGATCATTATTATCTGCAAAGGTAACTGGATTGAGGGTAAAACATCAGTCTTTTAAAAAAATCTGCAATTTATTTATGATGAATCTGCTTAAGTTATAACAAAAGTGATTTTGATTAATACAGTGCACATTAAGTAGGAGAGTTATTAGACAAAAGTGGGTCTAATAACTTGCTTTTTATTGCAGCAATTATTTAAGCCAGGTATTCTAAACAAAATGCAAGTATCTAATATTTCAGATATGAAAAAGTATTAAAACTACAGTGATTAAAAAAAAGATGCATTGTAATCCAAAAATTGAAATGAAATAAAATAAAATAAAATTAGATCAAATAAAATAAAAACTCAAAACTTCTGGCATCACAGCTGCAGGCAGAGTTTGCATATATCATCATGATCAATCTTTGTTGTTTTGCCATTGTAATTAACTGGCGTCCACCTGTGATACTTATATTGCCCAACATGTTAAAAGATCAACTGATTAGAGTGCAAACTGTGACTTTGGAGGAGAGAGTGGTTCAGTGTGGTAGAACAGTGCTTATTCAGCAGAGATAACACATGAGTAAATGTATCCGTGGCCAAAAATAAATATTCAATTATTTCCACATCAGGGCTTGAATGAACGGAAAGCCGTGCATTAGCACAAATGCTTCATCCAACAGCACCAGTGCATCAGTCTGCTCCAGTGTATTTGCCATAATATTGATTTATTGTGTACAGCAGCTGAACAAACACAGATCAGAGGACAGTCCTCGCCATAGAACTGCTGCTGTTATTTTAGGCTTTGAGATTCAAATCCTCTCCTCTGGCGAACTGTAAGGCCTCGTGGAACAAAAGTCAGAACTCAGTTTTTGTTGATTCGGAAATGAAATCATGGGAAGCTGAGCATTAGGATGATACATTTCATGATAAATGCCATATGCTTAAAAGCAATAACCATATAAAAAACTGTTAATGATATCATTTTAAGCCTCAATTTTTAACTACAGCAATAAACACCCTGGTTCCCTCTGTCTTTGAGCTTGTACATCAGTTTTGTCTTTCTCAAAACATAAAAACAAAACACAATAAAACAAACAAACAAATAAACAAAAACATCTCTCGTGCTCCAATTATTAATGTTTTAATTATTGTCAAGTCAATCAAATAAATGCATCTAAGAAGAGTGGCTCACACTGACAGACCCAACCAACCAACCAACCAACCAACCCACCAACCGACCAACCGACCAGCCAAACCAACCAACCAACCAACCAACCAACCAACCCACCAACCGACCAACCGACCAGCCAAACCAACCAACCAACCAACCAACCAACCAACCAACCAACCGACCAACCGACCAGCCAAACCAACCATCCAACCAACCAACCAACCGACCAGCCAACCAACCAACCAACCAACCGACCGACCGACCAGCCAACCGACAAGCCAAACAACCGACCAACCAACCAACCGACCAACCCTAAATTCACACAGTAGAAGACTGAAAGGCCGATTGCACAGAAAAAACAGCTGGGAGTGCATATGGAGCAGGGTTGAATGCAGTTGGTGACCAAGCCACAGATGAAAAGTAAGTGTTCACTGGAGATTAAGCAGGTGGTCATAATCACATTAAAGTTGCTTCATATCTGCTGGTTGTTTTATGAAAAATTTGGAAAAGCTAACATGTTAGCCATAGCATCAGAAAGTGCTCTAAGCTGTGTGCACCTCCTCTCTGTGTGGTTCTTCTGCCCCCTAGTGGCAAGAAAATGTAACACAGCTTTAACACTGCATCTCTGACAACGCAACATCAATAATGGCAAAGCATTTGTTTAAGAATGTCTTTTTAATGTTTTCCAGTTCAGATACACAACATACAGTGTGTAATAGCCTCTATTTGAAATAGAAATATTAACTTTAATTCTTTCAACTCCTTCTGGTCATTATGCTCTCTCACAGTATCTCGAGCTTCAAGCAGGTTACTGAATCAGACTAAATGAAACAGACAAACAGGTGCAAGCCTTCACTTAACCATTCCAGCAATAAATGTAGTAATAAGAAGATATTTGGATCCTTGTAATGCTTTTTATTATTTTTATATGTATATATATATATATATATTTTTTTTTTCTCCTTACCTTAAGCCAACATCAAAACTGTAGTGTAAACATGTAAACTTGGTGAGTGTGCTTCCATTATCTGTTGGCTGTCCAAACGCTTAGTTCCAACAAAAATAAAAAATAAAATACTGTCTCTATAATGCTGTTTTTGGGAGCGTGGGTAACTCAAACTCACATCCAACAGCTGGGTCAATAATCTCATAAATGTGCAGACAAAGTTGCAAAAAAGTGATGATCAGTGTCTGAAATAAGACCAAAAGAGTACAAAGGATTTCACAAACTCCCTATTACGGGTTATATGACAATTCTCAAGACAATGTGAGACATTTACAGTTAAATCAACAGCATCACAAGTAAAATTCCTTGATGTGTGGTTTGTTTTGAGCACATTCGAAGCATCCATTTTCATTTTTCTGCCTTGTTTCCTTAAAAAAATCCCTATTTCCCCTTTCTTTCATCTTTTCTCCACAGGTGTTCTTTGGCTTTTTAACCAATGAAAGTACTCGTTCGCTCAAAAGCTGCCTTCACGATTGATGGGATAGTGCCAGTTGTGTATGCTTTAGACAGCCGTTTTTTCTACTTTATCTACTGTAGGCTAACCAGAGCCGTTAAGCATTCCTTTTTCGTGTTTATGTTAACCTAAACCATGCTGTGATATATATATTTTTTTAAGATTCACAAATGCTAACAGATGTATTCATGTGTCCACAATCTATTGGAATTCGCCCCTTGAGAATCAAGGAAATCAAAAAGGAAAAAGAAAGGAGAATCAAACAGAATGAACGCTAAAATCATGTCGAAACTTGCACCTGCTGTCACAAAGAAAAGATCCGGCCAATCACTCAAAAACCAAACGACAAACAGAATATTTACAAATTCCAGTTTTGTTCTCTTACACTTAAAAAATGTACAGTTTGTTTTCATGTGTTTGTTCTTTTTGTCCTCGCGGCTCGCTCCAGTCCAGTGTGAGGGGGATGGCAGTCTGGCTCCAGAGTGTTGTTATCCTAAGCAGACAGGATACAGAACATAACAAGGCGAGGGGCAAATGAATCCCGCTCGCCTTTTCTTTTTGTGGAATATGGTGTGTGAGTGATGTCTGTCATTTAAAGATTTTTTTGAAATCAGGTTTTTTAGAATGCATCCTCTGTGCATCGACAGCTGACGAGCTATTTCGTCACTGACTCGCTGCCAGCGTTTGTCCAGTGTTGTCCTAACGTCACTGGGATTTTTTTTTTCTCAGAATTGTCCAGAGTGTGACCCGTCTCTCAGTTGTGCGAAAGATGTGAAACAAGGCTTTCTCACCTTTTGACCGTCATAAATATATCTCCTCCGTCCTCCTGCCTCGCAGAAGGGAGAGTCATGAAACAACAAAACACGAAGAAAAGAGAACCGTCAGGCAGTCTTTGAAGCGTGTGGTTAATGTCAGTCACAGACAGAAACCTTATTTAGACTATTCATGTAAAGTTTCTTTTTTTCTTCTCCGTAACTTAAAAAAAGTGCTATCTTCAGGTGAGATTGAGAGACAGTGACTGCAAAGTTGACAGTTGCAAAAGATAAAGAGAAACAGAGCGCAAAAAGAGGGAGGAAAGAAAAAAGAAAAGGCTCTCGTCAGTTTTTCTGGTAGTTTTGCGGCACAGCCTCAGTGTTAGGAAATGAAAAAAATAAAGAGGAAATATTTACTCTCTTTGTTATAATCAGTTTTACACAATATTCATCTCTTAATACTTTAATACCTGTTTGAAGTACCACAAAGTGCAGCTAATAGTAAAATAGAAAATGAAAATGAATTTCAAAATAAAATCAAAGAAGAACAAGGCAAATCATTTTAAATGGCAAATAAACTTTTCGGTCCACACTCTTAATAAAAAAAAACAAAAACATGCAAATATCCCACACAGCAAAGTAGTTAATAAACTTTATGTTCTTTTTTTTTTTTTAAACGAGGATATATTGAATCTGATTTCCCTTTTGAAGAAGAGACCAGCCACAGTGCAACAGAGTGTAAAAAAAAAAGAAAAAAAGAAGTGTGTGGATTAAACAAATAAATAGTAATAAAAAAAAGATGAAGGGGTTGGCACTTTTTATGATGGTAATTCCTTTTGTAGGTTACAGTCAGGACGGACCTCTCGGGGCGCTCCACTGGACGCCAGTGAGAGAGGAACTTTTATCACAGTACTTGGCACCAAGAATGCTGGTAAAAACGAGATATCAGAATATCTTTTTTTTTTTCATTCATGTCCTTACAATTTATTAATAATACATCATTTACATTTGTGTTTTTGTATAAAAGACTCCAAAAGGAAAAAAAAGAGTCTAGAAGTGATTAAGGAGAGAAATAGGAGAGGAGATGGATGATGGATGATGGTTTAATAAAAAGAGCTACAAGGGCAGATGCAGAGAGAGGAAGAGAGAGAGAGTGAGGCAGTGGAGAGAGAGAAGCAGTTCAATGGGCTGAGATGGAGGAATACAGACAGACAGACAGACAGACAGACAGACAGACAGACAGACAGACACACTGTGAAAAGCAACTATTTAAAAAAAAAAAAAGTTAGTGTCCGGGCTGCCATAAATTCTTAAGTTGAGTAATTTTGAGAAGACAAGTTGATTTAAAAATTTACCTCAACTTGTCTTCTTGAATTCAGTCTACTTATGGGGGGGGGGGGGGCATAAGGCATTGGCTATGCGAACATTTGTTTTACATTTTGAACAGCATCTGATGTCAGAAAATCAATGAAAAAAGTAGGGCTGTCAGCGTTAATCGTGATGCAGTTCATGTCAGTGCGTAATGTGTAACTTTTTTTTAAATTATGTTAATCACTAGCCGATAATCAAAGTCTTTAAGAGGCTGGACTGGGCTGAGTTTTAAGGCTAGAGTGATGATACAAGATATAAGGGAGCTGACGTGACATGGCGATAGAAAAACGGCCATTACACGGGGGTCCCTCGACATCAAAATATCAGAATAAAAATGGGTTCTGTGGGTACCCATGAGTTGAGTTTTTTTCTGTCATCTGATTCCTAATTGAGACAATCTGGTAAGAAGCTTTACTTTGTCAATTAAGACTTTAAAACAGCTTTGAAATGCAAAATAATAGAATTGAAAACATGATTAAAAAATGTGATTAATCACAAGAAACTATTGAAATTCAGTTTTTGAAAAAAATTATCATTTCACAGCCCTAGGAAAAAAGACATTTAAAATGCGTGAATTTAATTAATTTCTTTGCTCTGACATGACAATGTCATCATGTCAGGACAAAGGACAAGGTCCGGCGCAGCTCATGGGACAGTTAACTATGCGATAAACTTACTGTTACTGTACTGTTGTAGAGCTGGTTTTTAGATCCATACAATAGCGTGAGGCTTTCATGATGAAAGCATATCCATCGGGAGAGAGTTTTATAGCAGCTAACAATGGAGCGGTACAGTGAATTTATTTCACATAGCTTTTATTTGCTGTTTTTGTTTCTTCTTGCAATATGTTTCATTTCATTGTGTGCTAGGCCAACTTGATTTTAACATTTTGTGAAATGAAATTGGATATGTGGTAATGGAATAATGTGTGGACCTTGAAAAAACGATTAGGAAGAAATCTGGACCCCAGTTCGGAACCACTGGTCCAGGGGACGTGAGTGGCTTTAGTGAACGGACAACTCGATGTCCGCCACCACAAAATATTGGAGATGTTGGCACATGCAGTCCAGAGACAAATGGTGTCTGAGGCGAGAGAGCGAACATTCTTTGGACTTACGGGATCTCTGATGTAAGCAGCCAACGTTTTCCTGCAGCTCTTCATCCCTACCCCAAGAATAAATGTTCAAATTATGTGTTTTTGTAAACTACGGTAACATTTTATCTTATTATGTTATTAGAGTGTTTATGTTTAGGAACAGAAAACAAACTTGGTTATGGTTAGAAAAGATGGGATAACCCTAACCCTAACCCTGACCCTGTTTTGGCTTACTATGCCTGTTTTTGTGGCACAATCACAGCTGAAAGTTCAGTTGATGTCTTCTTAAAAAACCCAGTTTTGGTGGGATAGTCGCTGCTCGTGGTAACACCAATACCTTCATAAAACACCCGATTTTGATGGCGCACTCCTTCATTCCCTGCGGGGAATTGCTGCGACTGTCTTGCCTAAAAACAAACTTGTTTGTTGGTCTTGCAAAGCAGCTGACAGTCGTCTTGCCTCAGTGCGTGCACAAACAGAGCACTGTGCACACATTTATACCTCACTGCACCCCTCCCCTGAGCATAGTCAATTTAAAATTTTAAGGCAACCAGGACACTAACTTTTTTAAATTTAAAACAGATAGTCTCTTTTAACAGTGTAATGAAACAAATAAAGTGACAAGCCTGCGTGGCAGAGATGCAGCAAGTTCTAATGGGCAGCCTGGATTCCAGGTTGCATCCCACAGACTGAGTATGATCCAGTTATTTCCTGTACCGCCCGGAAGTTGAAGCCCCAATCTGGAAATGTTTCAAGCTTTTGTGAGTATGCAGATTTTTTACAAAGCATTTCGGGTTGCTTTGGAACTGAAAACAGGTACGTAAATTTGCAAACATTAGTAATAAAGTTTGAAAATGTCTGAAAAACTCATGTTTAAATGTCAAATAGCTCATCCTTGTACTTCCGCAGCGCTGTCAACACATTTCACACTGAACAAAAAGTACAATAGAGATAACACAGAGACAGCTGTTGGGACATTGTGCTCAACACAGGGTGCCAAATTTCACTTCCAGATTGGGCCTTTAAAGCTGCAATTTGTAAGTTTCAAGAAATCACCGCTTCATGACAGACAGCTTGTCGGGGCATATGCTGCCTCGCACAGAGCTGCTTGCTGCCGTGTTATCTTTTCACCAAATTAATGAAAATGAATATATGTATTCAATGTCAAACATAGTTTTGCACTGACACAACAACACATGTGCAAAACAACCGAGCTACACAGAAGACTGATTGCGATCAGCTCCGTACCTCTTGGAGAGAGAGAGCTTAAAGCTGCGTTCAGTGGCTCACCTAAGCACGAAATATTCAAAGAGCTTAAACGGGGCGAAGCAGAATGGACCGGGCTTTTAAAATCAACTCCCCCTTGACTTATGATTACACTTTAGAGGTATTTCACTGCTTAAAATCTTCCAAACTGCAGCTTTATTTGAGGGCTTAATGAGAAAAGACAATAGTAAAGAAGGAAAGAGGGTGATGAGGGTGGAGTTTGGATGGAGCAGTTTGTGTGGTGCGTCTCTGTAAGCCCAGAGTCGGGTAGCAGAGGTTGTGCCTGGTCCTATACGCGGGTGGTGGAGTGTTGGTGTGGCAGGGCATTGTTGCTGTGGCTGGGGACGGGTGTGGTGGACGGGGCCGGGACAGGGGGGTAAGTGTTGAACGGGTGGAGGGGCTGCATGCTGCTGATGGTGCTGGGGATCATGGTGATGGTATTGGCTGTCATCAGTGGCACGTCCTCCGGCGCCCGTCGCAGGGCCAGCGTGTAGTCGGGTGGGCACACTGGAGGCCGCAGGGGTTCCAGGTCTCCGTGGACGCCGCGGGACGGTAGGGGCGTGCCATGTTCCAGCTCCACTCTCTGCTGCTTCATCTGCAGCGACATGAGCTCCTCCTCCTGACTCAGCGCCAGGTCATTGTGCGGTGGGGCCCCTACTACTCCCATGCCAACACCCATGCCCATCGTCGTGCCGCGCTGCGGGGACAGTCGGCGGTGGCGTCTCTGCATGAGTTCGTGGCGCTTATCCCGTTTGTAGTAAAGTGCGGCGAAGGCCAGCACGTTTAGGAAAAGAAGTGAGGCGCCCACAGCGACTGTCACACTCAGCTCGGTAGAGTAGTCCCTTGTCTCGTCAGGGAAGGGAGAATAGCGGGGCCTCTCTGAACCATCGGGCTCAGGATCAGGCGGGTAGGTGGAGATTGCGGGTCGTGTGGAGCGTGTGCCACCGCCACCGACGGGCTTCCAGCGGTTGGGGCCTCCGGGCGGCAGTCGAGTTGTGATGGAGCTGATGATTTCCTTGTGGAGGCTGTGGAGGTGTGGCACCAGCTCCAGCCAGAAGGCCACCTTGTTGGCCCGATAGTTGTCTCTGACGCGAGGCTTCAGGCCGATATGCAGGTACTGCTTGTCTTTGGAGCTGAACTTGGTCCAGATGACCTCCTCGAAGCGGTTGGGCTTAGTGTGGATAAACGTGGTGTCCTGAGGAACTGGGAGGTTGGGATCCCTGGGGGAGAGAAAAAACAGGATCTAGCATTTTTATATGTTAAAAATGTAATGTAATGATTAGGTTTTGAACATTGTGTTACCTGTGTTTCTAAAACTGCAATTCCATATATCATCTAGGCTTGAGTGGAATCATGATCTAATGGTACACCAGGGTATTTAGAAATCCTAGGGTTATGTTTTTTCAATATCCTCATAAATATATGGGCTCCTTATTCTAAATTCAATGTATGTAGTGCACAGCATGCACCACCAGGGATCAGTCTTCGGTCTCTACTGATGGACCAGGCAGCTGAGCTGAAACCTAGTGGTGGAGGGAGAAGTTACAGGACTGTAAAAAGCCGGCTGCTAACAATGTCAGAGAGAGACTGTGGGGAATACCGACAAGTTTTTTTTTTACATCTAACTCTGTAAATTAAGGATTCATTTTGATCAAACCAGAGCTGGTGCTTGTTGGAACAGTGGACTTATTGACTAGATTACTAGCAAGAGTAACCAATAACACTCTGGGTGAATTTTATTTTGTTTCTGTCAAGATTGGACGTCGTGTGTTTAAAGATTAGTCAATGTGGTAATTAATTGATATTTACTGATATTCTTACCGTAATCCTTACCAAACCCACTTCTCTTGCCTAAACTTTACCAATCCAACCAACGAAGACAACCAGTACTAGGGAGAGTAGGGCTAGTCATTCCTTTGCTATCCTAGGATTTGCCTATGTGCTTCCAGAACGTTAACATGCAGCCAATTGTCCTTGAAGCCTGGGAATGACTGTAATGTAGAATAGCCACTTTCTACTGTGAAAAGTCACCAATAACAGGTAATAAACATAACACGATCCAAAATCAGCAAGATATTTACAAAATGGACAACAATGTTTACATGTTTCCCTGACATGTAGCATGTAGTTATATGTAGCATGTAGCTGCTGCACTATAACAAGAGTAAAAAAAAAATCCACTGGATATGGTGTGTTTGGAATTGTAGGATCCTGAGGTTCTTGCTCATAGGAATTATTTCTACATACATTTACCTCAATATTTGAAACTTTGGCCATGTCTAATATGAAAATCCTTCATTATAATACAACATCAAAAACACAGTATACTCATGGACAGGTGTTGCAAATTAGCATTTTGCTATCAATACTCAGAGCAGTGCATCTGGGACTTGGGCATGTCTGACTGTTACAGCTCCAATGTTGCTGTATGTCCATGTCAAATAAACAAATAAATAAATAAAAAGATAACAGGTCCCCTTTAAAGACTGTATACCATACAAGCTTTGTATTTCCTGATATCTGAATGGGATAAATGCACCTACCATCAGAAAGTCATTCATAAATTTTAATTGGCATTATACTAACCCTGTCTTGGCAAAGTTGGTCCAGTATGTCATGACTACGGCACTGAGCATTACATCGTTCTTGGAGAAGTTACAGGGGAAAAGGTCAGTGGCTCCCACCATGGGAATCCCAAACACATAGGGGATCTCATCTCCGTGGGCTGCGTCTGCCCAGTCAGGCCTCGCCTCCGTCTGACAGTGGTGGTGAAAGGTATAGAAATAGACCGGCGACTGGAACTCAGCATGTAGTTTGGCAGTGGCGACAGCCGGGGCCACCCATTGATGGTCTGTGAACAGAGCCAGGAGGGTCTTCCTCCGCATGTCACTGTTGTCCCTGTCAGCCCAGTCTGTGTACATGAACTTTATGGTCTCCCTTAGGATGTCTTTACCTTGGAAGAAACAAAAAGGAATGTGAGTATGTGTCCAGCGCGTGGTTATCTGCAACAATAGGTGAAGACATTTAAGGCTGAAATCTGTAACTTGGTTAAAAGGTTGTAAATCTATGTCGGCTCCACAGTGGTGGTCAGCTGGTTAGTCTCACTGCTTGGACTGTGCCAATAATGTCAGAACACAGCCATTGCACAGAAATCATAAATAAGTGAATTACAACGCAAAATCTGTTATTCTATTCTACTTCAGTGCTTGGTTTCATTACAGCAAATATGTGACTGTAAAAAATACTTTTTCAAGTCGAACAGCTGAACAGCAGAGACTAGACAATGAACTGGAACCTTAACGGCAAGATCAGGTCTCATGACTGGCAAAGGTGTCAGCAGGCTAGCTTTTGGTAGCTTATAGCTTGTCTCCATCCAGCTAAGTTAGTCCATGAAGAAGTTCATAACATAACCAAAACAAGAAAGAGGGAGCATATTACCTCAGTTTTAGCTAAACTCCATTGGCTCCCAGTATCTTTTAGAATAGATTCTAAGATTCTTTTTATTGTTTTTAAAGCTCTTAATGATTTGGGACCAGCCAACATTGCAGACTCTGTATAGTTCTACAATCCTTCATGAGCGCTCAGATCTTCTATGGCTGCTGTGTTTTTAAACACAAACAATTATGTGCACAGGAAAATAAGCAGCACAGCTTTTGTTAACGATGCTCCAAAATTATGGAATACCTTTCCAAATAAGAGAAGCTGGCTCTTTTTCTAAATGACAGCTGAAAACCCATTTATTTAGTCTCACTTTTAATTAATATATTTATTGTATTTATTATTTTATATCAATTCTCTTATTTTTACTGTTCTTATTGTTCTCTGTACTTTAACTTTGACCCCTACATGTTGTTTATCACCATATGTCTTTTGATTATCTGATCTTTGTGTTGCTTTTTTTAATTGTGAATCACTTTGAACTGCATTCCTTGTATGAAAAGTTTATTATTATTATTGTTCATTTATTTATAGATGTCTGACAAATCAGTACGTTATAACTGTGATCCAAATGCAAAGTTTACTTATAACTGTGTACTTTTACACAGCTAAGAGAGCTACTTTTGCTAAGTAAAGTCCTTTGCTCTGCCATCTTTCTTGTAGTGTAAACATCACTGAAAGTGCTTCTTTATGTCATAAAGTCTTACAACATCTGCAAAGTTAAAGAATTGATCTTTAAAGTAATGAATAATTGTTAGAAAGGGTCTGACCATCAGGGTATCCATACAGATTGTCCACAAAGTTGGAGATGGTGTAGTCAAAAGAGGCTGCTGATATCCCGTCTTCTCCTTCACTGTCATCCACAAATTTGAGGCCCTCTCCCTGGTTGACACCCAGCAGTATGTCGTAGTTCAGGAACTCGCCCTGGTGCCATGACAAACACGCATTATGACATGATGGCACAGAGTGCAACAGTCATACTGGGCCAGAAATTTACACTCCAAATACAAAGAAATAATTGAGAAACAATGTGAGAATTCGCTAAATGACGTCTGCAGTCGTCAGCTCTAACCTGCTGCATGAGGATCTCAGGGTCATCGGGTACCACGTCCCCGTCTACCACGGGTCCGAAGGCGATGTGGTAGCGTGCAGGCTGGATGTCTTGGTCCACCAGCTCCCGGAAACTCTTCCTCCTCAAGCAGTCCACCAGCTCTGCCATGTCCCCCAGAGTGCAGCCCACCTTCCTCGCCAGGATCTTGGTGTACATCATCGGTCGGTAGTTGACCGCCCAGCTGGAGATGGCCGAGCCGCTCTGAGCGATGGCCCTCTGGAACAGGCCTGCACAAAGCACGACCACATAGAGCGGATATATATATAATACATAGCTTCAACAGAAAACACACAATCACGTATTCTCACTCACCGTTTTTTCCCTCTGACGGGCTTTTGCTTGCAGCTGATGGAGCTTTCAAGGCTTTATGGTGTGATTGCTTTTAATAATGTATATGTTGGAGGAGGAGCAATTGTGGAATATCACATAGGAGGCAAGATGAAGTAGATATTCTGCTCGTTTTCATAGCCGGGGAAAATCTTTACGTATATTAGGATAAAAAAATGAAGTGCTTCCATTACAAATGCCGAGAGACAGCAGCATGAAAGATGATGGCATCTCCGCACACAGTGGCGGGCTCGACGGTTGGTTGGATAAAACGCCAAAGAGAGACAGCGAGAGAAAGAAAACTGCGCGCACTGTTGCACCGCTGCACTGTTATGTAAAGTGTCTTGCTGTCCCTCTGTTTTATCTGCAGATTCTGTCATTAATAATTAAGCCCCCCCATATTCTGCATGTGCCCCACCCCCGCTCCTCTCCCTGTGAAATCAATTAAGAAGCCTCTCAGCTGCAGCTCCAGCTCTACCGCTCATCTCATCTCTCCTCTGCGCGCGTGCACACACACGCACCAAAGCACACACACGGTACCTTTAAAAAAAAAAGAACGTTCACCCACCAACTTCTTCCGCAGTTTGTAGTGTTACAGCCAAGACTTCAATATGGAGTAGAAGAGGATTTTTTTTTTAATATGTGCATAATATCCCATAATGGTAAGTGTTCATTCTTTATTTATTTAAGACATGATATCAAAACTTATCATATTTGTTGCCAAAATAGGTCAATATTTACCAAGCAAAAGATCCCAAAAAGTGGATTTTTAAGAGAAATTTGCTGCAACAACAAATAGTTGAATAAAAGTGTTGCAAATACATAATAAACCCTTTGAAACCTGGGCAACTTTGCTTGATTTCATTCAAAAACATGAGAGGAAGGCGACGAGTCACTTAAAAAAAAAGGTGACTCCAAAATTAGCAAGGAATTTGTAAAAAGTACAAAAAATTAGCTGAATGTTAGCACAAAACAAAAAGAAAAAAGGAGATGGAAAGTAAAAACAACACAAAAACAAGTCAGCCTATTAATTAACTAATTAAAAAAGAAGAAGACAAAAAGATGAAAAAAAGGGAAAAATAATTATTAAGCATTTTAGAGTAAGGAAATCAGTAGCAGTTGAGTTGTTGTTGCCTTTTCCAAACAGGTAAGGCCAAGGAAAGAGGTTTCACATCAGGTTAGTTTTATATAAAATAAAACAAAAAAGTAAAGCAACAACAATATAACAAGGAAGTGACCCCGACAGAGTGCTTAAAAATTATAATAATTCTGTAAAGAAATAAATATATATATATTTTTAATTTTTGATCATTTTCCCTAGCTTTAAAAACAAAAAAACAAATCGCTAATTTCTTGCAAATTTCGGGGCATTTCTTGCCATTTCCACGGTTTCAAAGGAAATCAAATCAATTTGCTCAGGGCTTAAAGGTTGAAATACTTGTGAAAGGTGCTTAAAAATTATGATGATCCATCTTTTAAAGGGTTAATATAATACATTTTAAATAAAGCACCATCCACCAACACCCACAGTATAATTTGAATACTTGTGTGAGTATTTGTCTTTGTTTATGGACAGCATGTGATACTGCCAACTGGCAACTTGACAGCAACTAACAACTTGGCGTATACAGTTACTGAAATGCCTGACTGTGTCCTCCTGAGTGTTTTCTGTCTTGAAAAAGACAAAAAGAGATGTGTGTGTTCCTGTATGCAAACTCAGAATCTCCTTTATACCTACATTTTTGTCCGTCCCAGGTCGGTTTGTCAGCGCAAAAGTAAACAGTTCAGTAATAACACAACCTGAATTCTTGGAAAAGTATAAAGTGCCGTTCACCTTCTGAGCTCAACTCACAGGAGGATTAGTGATCATACATCTGCTGCGGATTTTAGAGATCTGATTCAAAAACAAACACAGAAAGTACAGCACAGTGCTTAATAAGGAGGATACTGAAGTGGTGTCCCGAGGTGATGCCTTTAGGATGGGACAAGGGTGCCATAAGACATAAACTGGATTTTTTTTTGTTACTTTAAATTTTGGGCAAAACTTTATCACATAAAAAAATGAGGCGCAATTTTTTAACCATATCCGCTTATCCAGTTAAGGGTCATGGAGAGGCAGGTCGCCAGACTCTCACAGGGCTGACACACAGAGAAAGACAGACATTCACATTGACACCTAAGCACAGTTTTAGAGTCACTAATAAACCTGCATGTCTTTGGACTGTTAGAGGATGCTGTAGAAGCTGTGAAAATGCTCACTGACACGGGGAGAACATGCAAACTTCACACAGAGGGGCCACCCCAACCTAGGCTCAAACCTCCCACAAACCGAGGACACTCTGGCTATGAGGTGACAGTGCTAACCACTGTGCCGCAGAATTTCCATTTACTATTATGTTAATTATTGCTTCAAAGGACTCAAAACTGAAAACATGAAACTGAAACATGCAAACAGCCATACTAAAAACCCTGTTTAATATGTAGTTATGATACAACTGGTAACGCCATCTTACAGATGCTGGTTATCACAGTAAAGTGATACAGACGATGACACCAATTATTAGTACTTAATGAGAATTTCAATTAATTCATTGAAAATTTGAATTAAAGAATGAATACATGAAAAACGGCTCTCTGTAATACTTTGATTTTTTCATTGTGTAATTTTATCAGCAATCATTAAAATAAAACGCTGATAATCGGCAAAATGCCAATTATGGGCCCCGATAATCAGCCGGGCTTAAAACAAAATCAAAAAGGCAAGAAGCAACAAAAAAATGACCCCAAAATTAGTAAGAATTTTTTTTCAGAAGTACAAGAAAATGACCTAAAAAATAATAAATTTTTTAAAAAAAATCCCATAGAAATGACATTGAAAAAGTGCTAAAAATGTATAGTAATTCTGTAAATGTGTAATTACTATAATTATATTTAAATATAATAAGATTAATAATATAAATAATATATATTATATATATTATTATATATATAT
The DNA here is from genome assembly GCF_008729295.1 of Plectropomus leopardus. Classification (NCBI taxonomy): domain Eukaryota; kingdom Metazoa; phylum Chordata; class Actinopteri; order Perciformes; family Serranidae; genus Plectropomus; species Plectropomus leopardus. The sequence goes on along the minus strand of NC_056475.1, from coordinate 27,691,662 downwards.
TTAATAAGATTAAATATAAATACAGCTTTTTTCTAGCTTTTGTCTCTTTTTGCTAGACATTTTTTTTCTACTTTACAAAAAAGACAAAAGTTCTAAATCTACTAAAATCTTTCAATTTTGGGAACATTTCTTACCAAGTTTCTCATTGCCTTTTTCTGTGTTTTGTTTTTTCTTAAAGGTTAAAAGGATTAAATACTTGTGAAAGGTGTCTGACACATGGAAAGTAATGCTGCTCCAGGTTTGAAAGGGTTAGATATATTTATGCCTGTTACAATAAATATCATGTTACATATCAAAAATATTTATTTTAACCCAAAATATGATCTTTTTATGTATATATATATATATATATATATATACACACACACACACACACACACACACACACACTCATTATATACATATATATGAACTTATATATAAATAGTTTTGTTGTCTAAACTTAGCGTCTGTTTAACAACATCAGTCATGTGTTACTGTGGGTTTTCAGAGTGTCACATACACATGCTAATGGGAGGCCTGTGCATCCTTATGAGATGCAGAGGGGGCGACAAAGCGTTGGTATTTGTCGATGTGGCAATGACAACGGGTGGACTTTATGCATATACTGTGGTCCAAATGCCCCATCCAGACAGGATTACTTTTATTGGAGAAGGATAAGTTTGTCAGTGCAGTTCAGCGATCTTAGTCCCACATTGAATGACATTATTTGGGATTCTTATAGGGCTTGTGTCCCAAGGTGAGTAATGTTTTTTTTTTTTTTTTTTTAACAGCAAATACCCTCCTGCTTTCATCCATCTGTCGACTCTAGAACTGCCCATGTTGACAATCTGGTTTTCTTTCAAATTGCTCATTTTTTGGAGTTTTTTCATATTTATTGAAAACAAAAAAAAAAAAACATCTAATATTGTTGCAAATAGTGATGATGACTCATTTCTGGATATTGCATCCCTTTACTTTGGGGAATAGTATTTCCTTATATATATTTTTTTGTTTTAGGCTGTTCATTACTAACCTGAAGACACACACTACCCACACTGTCCTGAAATGTTAATCCCCTCTGAGCAGGGTGTATGACTGCTAATGTGACAATGACAGTGAAAGAGCCTCACCCTCGGAGTGGTGGGAGAGGATAAGAAGGTTCACACAGGCGGCACCGGCTCCCGAGCCAAAGATGGTGATTCTCTCTGGGTCTCCTCCAAAGTGGCCAATGTTTTCATTGAGCCAGCGCAGGGCCTGGATCTGGTCCAACAAGCCATAGTTCCCCTTCGCAGACTGGTCCCCTGTGCTCAGGAAGCCTGCAGGGTAAATTAGAACAAACACAGAGAGGAAAAGAGAGAGAAAATACACTTTATGTGCAGGAAGGGCAGAAACTCAGGAGCGCAGGATAACATAATCCTGTCGTTTCATAGACTTCAAAAAAGTATTCCGCATCAACAGAAGATGGCATCCTGTCATTGTCAGGAACTTCTCGGCTTCCAACTCGCTGCAAGTCTGAGGAGATTTCAACAGAGAGAGCTTGCCAAATTACTAATTTTTAATACCCACGCTGCAAATACAACACAGTTAAGAGAATGTGTCAGCAGAGAGAGGAGGAGAGCAACAGAAGGCATGTTTCACCTACTTCCAGCACACACATTTACACAGTAGGTGCACACCCACAACAAGATAAAATAAACTGTACAAAATGTCTCTCTCTCTCTCTCTCTCTCTCTCTCTCACACACACACACACACAGAGAGAGAGACACACAATTCTTTGTCCTCATGATAGTGAATTACAGAACATTACATGTGTTTCAGACAGCAGATGGCTATTTCACACTGCAAGACGCAGAGCTTTTCAAATGTTTTGATGGTTTGGATGATTCCAATACCCAGAAAAACATGTAGAGTGACTTCAGTAAACTGCAAACTCCTCAGATTAGATGCTGTTGGTGCGAAGAACATGATGGAAAAAAAAGGGGGGGGCACATCTCTTTATTTTCTCATATTAACAGTGCTGCTTAGTACTAAATACTATTTCATTTATTTTATTATTATTATTATCATTATTTTTGTGTGTGTCAATAACAGACTTTCAGTGCCCATAGATACCACAACTCATTTCCCTCAGTTATACCTGCAAATATTTTTCCCTATTTTTTTTTTCTAAATCTACTAAATTCTTGCGATTTTTGCATCATCTCTTATCAGGTTGCTTGTTGCCTTTTTACCTAGGAGCCTGCACCACTTTTCTCTGGGTTCAAAGGTTTAATTACTTGCGAAAAGCGTCTAGAAAGCAACACGAAGAAAGTGATGTTGCTCCAGGTTACAAAAGGTTCAAGTTCCAAAAATGCCTGTTATGATAAACATGTTAGTTTGAAGGTATATTGTCCCAGAAATAATTGCAATAAACATTTTTTGTGCTATCAGGCAGGTGTTTAAGGCTGCCAATAAGCCTTTAAATGTGTTTAGTCATTTCTCTATACAGGCTAGTAGTTTATATTGTCAGTGGCGGAGTCCGCCATTCCCACCATTGATTTAAATGCCATTCAGTGGCAACTGTAGGCATTTTAAAGCTGAAACATATTTGTGCTGGTGTAAGTATATAGCTGGGGTGATTGCTTGTCTACATTTTTTATATTTCTGACAGAGTGACAGCTCAAAGTGATTTCCAATAAAGATGTCATGACCATGTCAACACAAACAGTAAAACCATGTCATGTGTCGGCTAAATCCGCATGGTTAAATCATAAATGTGTGCACTATAAGCTAGCAGACACAAGATATGCCACTATTCACAAGGTCCTGGTGTCACAGTCAGCGCGCCCACATTAAAGTTGTTAGTTATGAAGTGTCTCTTTGTGGAATAAGCCCACATTTGAGTATTTTTGGTGAAGGCTGTAAAAAAACAATTTAAATTCAGCAAGTTTTCTTGCGTGGGATTTAAAAAAAGACACAAGTGAGTGAAGTAAGCAGCAGAATTCTAAAAGGGCAGTTGGAGCGAGTTGGTCCGCCATAAAGTACAGTATAGGGAGTATGCAGAGACAGATGGTGAAAGAGGACAGTCAGCACGTTCTGAAGTGTGTTGAACAACAAATTAAGTTTTATTGTGGATTATCATAATTTAAGTGATGATCATGGTAGTGGCAGTAATGGTGATGATGATGATGGTGGTGATGATAACCTACCAAACTGACCTCTCCACAACAATCAGCGTGACACACACGTCTCACTTCACACTCGTCTCTGTACTTACACTATAGTTAACAACACTCAGCATGCCTGGAGTGTTTTTGGTGGCTTCTCCTGGATCCATTATGATTCATATTACATAGAGTGTCATCCAAGTTATTTGCTATTTGTTATTTGCTGTGGTTCAAGTTAGGACAATGCTTATGAATATGAGCCACTAAGAAAAAAATGTTATGCAGAGGTTGCTCTTATTTAAATGTATTTTATTTATTTATTTATGTTTTTCATAGGGAGGGTGCCTGGTGTAAATAGTAAATGGACTTGCACTCGTATAGAGCCTTTTTAGTCTTTCAGCCACTCAAAGCACTTCTAGACCACTTGTCAAATTCAGCCATTCACACACAGGAGGCCAGGGCCACTGTAGAAGGTCCTACCTGCGACTCAGTTTTATAAACATATAATAAAAAAATATTAAATAACATATAAACATTAAAAAAAAAACTCAAAACACACACACAAACACACACACAGACACACACACACACACACACACACACACACACACACACGGGAGCAAATTTGGGTTTCAGTATCTTGCCCAAGAATTCTTCAACATGCAGACTGGAGGAGCTGGGAATCAAACCCCCAATGGTAGAAACACAACAAGAATTTAGGACAGAACAGGTTCAAGAACCAGAGATAATATGTATTTTTCTGTAGAGACTGACTTCTGCCTGGGTTTTCTTGTTTCCTTTTTATGTTTTGTGTTTGGGAGGTTTTATGGTTGTGTACCCTCACAGCGCTCAGGTTAGGTCAAGGTTTTATAAAAACGTATTGACCAGGTGCCAGACCATAAGCAGCAGGCATCCAAGAGTCACAAGGCTGAAAAAACAAACAAACAAATATAGCAGGGAGAAACGCCAAACAAGAGTGAATCTGGCTTTTACTTTTGCTGGCAAGCGTGTTTACACACAGTAACCAACAATCCTTCACAATATATCTTTAAGTAGGTCTGATAGTTACCCAATAAACAACCACAAACAGCGAACCAGTCTGGAGGAAACAATAATGTTTCTTCTTATCTAAAGATAACGAGACAGTGATCATGAGAAACAACAGTTTGATTAAATTGTGATCTGGAGATAACAGGATTACTACATTTAGAAGAAACCACAGCTGCTCTCAGCTTCCAAAGTGCAGTGATTAGTGTTGGATGGATTATGAAAAACATAGAAATCTTGTTACTTTAAATTGTATCAATGTTGCAACTGCAATATTACCTTCAGAGGATTACTCCCAGTAATTGAGAGTTTGCATGTTATTGTGTAATTGTATTATCCTCGATCATCCCAGCAATTGACTGGCTCTTAGCCTGATGTGACTCTGACCTGGTAACGTATCAGCGCTGACCTGTGCCACTTATCAAAACCATAGGCATGTGGAAAGTGTCTGCTCCGTGGCTGCCCGGCCGAGCACGGAGCTGCCTGCCACAGTTGCCTGGCAACTGTCCAGAGCTTCAGGCGAAATGATATGGACAGACACTCACAGAAAGCACCCGCATGCACACATTCAAGCACTTCCACATTCAAGTGCACAAACAGCTGCATGCATGCGCACACAAAAACAAAGTTAGTGCACACGCGCAGTCAAGTGTATGAACTGCCGCGCTAGCCCGAGCTTAGCGCCTCCTGTCGCTCTCTCTGCAAGGGCAACATGAAGAGAGGAAATGTAGTTCATCTTCTACCATTGAAGATAAGTCAAACAAGTTCCTTCTTCTTCTCTTTCAGTAAGTTTTCTTTCTGATCCTACCCTCCCCCCATCTGCTGAGTTGGGCTTCCTACTGACTTTAGCGCTGAGAGCAGCAGTTTATGAGGCTGAACTCATGCATATTCAACACTTGCTTTAGGTAACGGCCAAGGAAGTGTGAGGAGAGTCATCAACCTCTGAGTAAAGACACAGGCTGGAGACAGGGAAATGAGTGGATGAAAGGAAACAGAGGAGTGGTGAACCGTTGATGGAGGGAAATTTAAAACAGAAATATTTACTGTATATTGTATCACGCACAGTGTTCTATCAAAAAGTCCCTCATCTGATGATAACAGCTGCTTTTGCTCAAACAGCTTTCCCGTCATAGTTAGAAAAATCTTTCGAAAAAGTGTATTTTATGAAATCATGGAAGCATAATACACTGAATGCAAACAGTGGTAGGAGCACTTAGCTTCTCTCTAATGTACACTGATGAGATGAGTCATGGCCAAAGCCATTATCCCATATTGATATTGTACTGCATCTGCAAACAGGAAGATGTATTAGTATACAGCAGTGATACTCAACTTACAGCCAACGGGCCAAATCTGCCCCCCGATAGGGTGCTGAGGTATAATAAGGTGATTCACTCTGGGAATTGTTTTTTGTTGTTTTTGTACTTTTAGTATACCGGAGGTGGCAAAGTGCATAAAACAGCATCAAAAAAGAACTTCTTCCTCAGAACAAAGTGCCAGTGGAGGATCACGCACATGCCCTGACAGAGGTTCTAGCCAAGACCCTAATGTCCTAAAATGCTGGAAAACTTACAAAATCCTCGTGATGTCCCCAAATTCCACACATGTCCCAATACTGAGAGATATCTGAGAAATGTCCTGATATCTGAGAAATGTCCTAAAATTCGAGAAATGCCCTAATGTACTACAAACTTCTTAAAATCCCTGAAATGTTCTATAATCCGAGAAGCATCCTAAAATTGAAGAAATGTCCTTCAATCATAGAAATTTCCTAAAATCCTAGAAATCTGCTAAAATCAGAGAAACGTCCTAAAATCCTAGAAACATGTATGGCAATGCTGCAACCGGCCCCTGGCCTCCTGTCATTTTGAAAAAGAGGCCTCCAGGCAAAGCAGGTTGGGCATCCCTGGTACAGAGAAACAGACATCTATAAGGAGGATATATTTTGAGACAAGAAAAGGGTCAAAAAAGGGCCAGCAGCTCCACATCAAAAGAATGTTTGCAGTATTTTGTGCAATATATTTAGTGGACTAGAATGAAAAGCTTTTTGTAAAAGTCTGCACCGCTCACAAATCCACAGTCCAGAACTGAAGTGCAGTCAGTCATATGACTGTTTGACTACTGAGACGGGAACATGCATCTGCAGAGTAATTTTCAGGCCTGAACAGAATGACTGCAGTGGGTCACTGAACATATTTCTGTGAACAGAGAACAAGAGGAGAGGGAGGGGGTGGAGGTGTGGGGGAGTCGGGAAGGAGAAAAGGGATAAAAAAAAAAATCCAGAGACACATGACAGGTATTAAACTGAATATTGCCCAAAGCTACTGTCAGATCCTAAATGACAGAGAGGTGAAAGGAATATATTGAAGGGCATATTATATAATTTCCCTGTGACGTCACACAGGAGATGATTAGAGATGTCAAAAATCAGAGGGAAGATATTGCCTTTTTATACACACAAAAGGTGATTGAAGAGTGGAAACAAAGCAATGTGACTATGAGTCACAGAATTAATCAAGCAAAAGTAGAGGCACTATGACAAAATAGGAAATAAAAACCTTAGCAGATGGTGAAAGTCTCTGGAACGCTGAAGACTAAAGAATCTGTTTTCATGATTGGAATAAAGTGGATTTGATTTTTTTTCAGTATTGTGTGGCAACCTTGGGGATTATCTGCTGTGTATGAATGTGAGAGTGGATAATTATGACAGGCAGATTTGACATGACCTTTCTCTGTACTGTAAGCAGTACTGCTAATATTGAAATTTCAAAGATTTTCAAAAGTTCTTCTATCAATAAAAGCACTAACTGACGTCAGAAAATAGTAACAGGCACTGTCACAAAACGAGCAGTGTAATGTCACACTCACAAGAGTCTATGTGAACCATAGACTGTGGCCTATAAAATAATGGACAAACCTGCTGTACCGTCACTCATTGGTTTCTGGACTTCCATTTTCAAGCCTTGAATTGAAGTGTCCATATTTGGACGAGGGAAGTGAATGACACCTAAAGCTAGATGCTTATTTCATTAGCATGGTGCTTTTTAGCCTACAGCTGTGGTTAAATGTGAAAGTGCTAATGCTAATTTTTGCTAGCGGTTTAAAACATAAGACTGTATTTGAAGATGGATGTGACCCCTTCATTGTAGTGAAGCTAAAACATCTCAGTCTCTGTGCAGAATCTGGCTCCAAATGAGTGCACCAATGCAAAATGGCAGCAGCCATATCTAAAATATTTTGGCTTCATTTTTGTATAGTGCCAGGAAGTTGAGACACATCGTCCATCTTAATATACGGTGTAAAACCATTTAAACTTAATTTAGCCTCACCGGAAAAACTGAACATCTTACTCCTTAGAGGGTCTTTTAATACAACCAAATGCTGAGAAAATACCTTTTTAAGAGACCAGAATGCTGCAATTAACATTCATCAACTGATATAGCAACAATACAGCGTTGTCTATACTGGGGTTGTATCTAGGGTTATGCCATGGTTACGCCCTTAATTATGCATAACTTTAAGCCTTAGTCAAATTTAAACTTGGGCTTAGGCCAAATTTTAAAAAAAATCAACCCCCCCTCCCTAATATAGTTGTCATGAATGTTGAAATTAGCTAAAGAGACATTTTTTTGTACCAGACTGTTGAAAGTTTTTCTCTGCTGTAAACTTGGGCATTTTAACATAGGCCTTTATGACATTAGCAGAACTGAAGAATTTGGTACTTTTGCACTAGCTTCATTTTTCAGCCCCAAAAGTTGCAGCTTGATGTGTTTGTGGTTTGAATGACTTTATGTATCTGAAAAAATAGGGTGATTTCTGATGAAAACCTTGTTTGGTCTTATGTGAGACTAAATCTAAAAGACTGCACCCCATTGAGGCTGCTTTTTCATTTCTTTTCACAAAAGCAATGTTTGATCCTTTCCATTCTTTGATTCAAAGATCTGCTGCCTTACGTGACTTCTTGTTGGATTATCAACAGTTTTACACAAACCTGTTAAGTCTCCTTGTTGGCACTGGAGGTTCCATCTGAAGACCTGCTGGCAGGTCAGTTTCAATAATAAATCACTCTGTATGTCAAGTATACCCAGAAATGAAATTATATTGTAATTGGGCTACCCCCTGCTAAACTAATGTGGTTTCAGCACACCGCCCATAGGCTTCCAATGTCACTGTATTTATTACCTGACTTATCTCACTCAATTTCTGCTCTCAAAGGTCCATTCAAATGGTGCCAAGCTGTGCAGTGAAACCAGGCTGTCGTGCAAATTTGAAAAGCAATGCTTTAAACATCACACAGACACAATGACGTTTCCAAGCTTTGCAAAGAAAGTTCCATTTCAGGAACTACTTACCGTCGATGAAAATCTTACTTGGAAAGAATTTCAAACAGATCGAATTAAATGAATAACAACCCTTGAAACAGAGCCTTGTTTGCAGACACAAAGCCCAAGGTGCAGACATTAAGCTCTTTTATTACTATTGATTATGTACTTATGTATCACATTTGCCATAACATGCATGCATTCAACTCCTCACGTGACAGTTAATGTTACATAAATCTTTGCCAAGTCTTTGTAATTGTCCTTTAAAAAAAGTATATTGATAATAGTAACCCATTTATCTGGATGCCATACCAGCATACTGAATAAACTAGGCGTTATCGGTGAGTCATATTAAGGATTTTCCAGTGTGCAGCTTAAAAACTTTATTCCCATTTTTTTTATCCATATTTGTTCAAAATTTGGGCAAGTTGGGACCATTAACAGTATGCAGAATTAGCTACTAGCAATTCATCTTTGCAATATACCCATAGCTGTGCAAATAGTTATCAGTGGATTACTTTGATACTGAATAAAACTTAAAAAAAAGATAACTTTTAGGAGAGTTTTTAAGTTATTGTCTTTTTTTGCCATAATTCCCAGATATTTTAGGTATAGTATTCTAGAGACCTTGACCTTTTGAGTCTGATTTTGACACATTCTGTGGTGCGTAAGATGTCGAGCATCGGGTATGACAAGCTGCATTAATTATCTTCCTTGTATTTGATTGGTCCAGCTGTGCAGCTGGCTGCCGGCCTGGGAGGCAGATTGGTGTCAGCTTCAGTCAACATACCTATAACTCATTAATGCTCAATGTGAACTTTGCCTATACGAGTGGAAGCAACTGTTCTTCGCTTCCAAACATACACAATTTCACCATCACATTTATCACTCCCCCTCATCACATGCAACACAATCGCGCTTGCAATACGGCCAAGATTGCTGATAAAGTATGAAACATATTGTAGCCATTTCTGCAAAGGAAATAAGCTGTTTCACATGTTTAAATTTAATTACCGAAATCTCGGTTTGCACTTGCTTGGCTTGCAACTTAAAAGAAAAACGATTGTTTTTACATGCTGACATGAGTTTTTTTTCAGTGTGACAGTGCAAACAAGTGACAAATTAGACAAAAGTGTCAAGAAATATACAGACAATAACATAAGATGTATGAAGCAAACATGATTTGACAGATTTCTATTTGTCTTTGTTAGTGGGAGTATTATATGTGTTGGTGTGCATGTATAAAACTGTGTTGTACAAGTGTGTCTGATATTTATTTATGAATAACAGGAACCAGAGGGCTATGTAGGTATATGCGACGTGGAGGAGGAAAAAGAAGAGAAAGAAGAGTTGAGGATTGCTTGCAGAGTGGGAAGACTGTGTCTCGGTGCAGGGAGTGGGAGGTGAGTGTTTCATTTGTATTTAGGGACAGCTGAGTTGTGAGAAGGCAGCAGGCTGAAATTAATTGACAGCAAAATCTATGCTGGCTAAAAATAGTGTTTATGCCATATTTTAAGGGATATTTTTGAGGTAACACGATTTGAACTGATTCCCAAGGCTCACTGGGCTAAGGAGTATTTGTGGATACTGTTTGACTTGACTTGTGCTAAAAATGTTTTCGTGTGCAGAGGCTTATAAAATATATATAAATTACATGAATTAACTAATGGATAACATTGTGTTTACTGGTATGTCACAAAAAGGGTACATAAGCATATTTTTGGATGCATCATTTATAATCAATTGATCGGTACTTAATGATCAAACCAACTCAATAGAGTGCAACAAGCTAAAGTCAATCAATCAGAGCTCCAGTATTGATCTATTTGCATGTTAGCATGGATAAAGCATGACTAATTTCCAGAACATTCACAGCACAATTACTAATTTATTTTGAACTCATTTTAAAACCCGTTTTAATCTCTCTGAGACAAAAGACATGAGTAACTGCGTTATGTTGAGTCACAAAATATCATCCAGCATAACTGTAAATATCAAAGTACATTTTGGCAGGATAATAACCAACTAAATGTTAAATTCATAACTCCTGTTACTCAGCGTAAGGGCTGTGGTTATTTAATGTGCTGGTATTTACAAAATAGTAGGGGTAGGGAAAAAAATCAATCAGCTTAAGTACTGCATTTTTTTTAACAACATAGACAACATATAAACTCTTCCGAAAGTAATCTCTTTAATCATCACTTATGACCCGCTCTCAGTGTGTAGCAGTGTATTTATCTGCTGCTTCCCTGTGCCTGTATATTTTCACTATCTTCTTTGTGTTCTGGAAATTCCTGGGCACAAACTCAGGTGAGGTTGGGACTTTATAAAAAGGCAAACACTGGGTGCCAGGTGACTGTAAGTAGCTCCCATACAAGAGAAAACACAGTGCTGAAAAAATGCAAATATGCCAAACAAGAGCTAATCTGGGTTTGGTTTTCACTTTTGCTGGTGATACTGTTTACAAAACGTAATTGACAATCCTGCACAGTATATCTTTAACTCCTCAACATCCAGATTTCATTCCTTTTCTTAAAATTATCTAATTCCATAATCTGTATTGTTTTTTTTTGTGCAGGTATGTTTACAATGATATGAATGAATATTCATACCTGAGACTTGTTTTTAATATATGCACCACATCCTTAAATGGAAAACATTTCAAAAGTTTTGTGCATAATTTTAAATGCATTTTCCAAAATTCTGTACATACATTACATATAATGCATACTCAAATACAGCCCAAGATGTTAGATATATTTAGAAATTCTGGGATCTCTGATAGGATTTTTAAAAAAAAGTTTTGTCAGTTTCAGAAATGTTTTGCTGCTTGGTTTGAAAGGTTAAGGCAATTAATTAATATAACTAATATCCAAAGCTGGAAAGAAGTTAAAGCCTTTACTGTTGTAATCTATGCATAAGGTGATGTCATTACTGTTAAAGAAAAACAAAGCCAAAGTGAGAAAATGGAAAATGAGCGAAAGTCCAAGGACATGGACGTTTACTTAGCGGCTTTAGGAACGTGAATTCAGCAAGCGCAATCTCAAGCAACTCATCCAAATCCATCCTGACTCAGTAAACTTTGTGTTTCTGCCTTTACACAGCCCACTGTGAGCCCCAGCCACTGAGGTTTGTGCTGGCTGAACTGAGTTGCTACAGCCTCTGTGTGAAGGCCCATTTTCGGCTCTGCGGCTCGCTCTTACCCCAGCACTCATTTGTGTTCTAATAAACATATGCAACTCTATAATAAAATATATATTTTAACCAATTTAAAAGGTTACAAAAAAAATCAAATCAATGTGGCAGTTATAATTCTTACGGCTGCCAAAAAAAATCAAGGTATGGGAATTCATTTTTTGTATATACACTCTTAAAATAAAACATTTTTATTCAGTATATGATGATGTGGAAATAAAAGTCAGACTGACTGACGTGTTTTTTGGAATTATGCCTCAAGAAATTAAGTCTTTAGAAGTGAATGACTCAACTTTTCGACATGGTGTACTGTAAATTGGGAATTTTAGGTGCTACACGGATTGACTTGCTCTTGGAGCAAGCCTCAAGGGGCCATTAGAGAAACTGCAGTTTGTGAAAATTCAGCATTGGCTTTATTTTTCAGCCTTGGAGGTTGCCACTTAATATGTACGTCATTGGAATAACAATGAGTTTATACAGTATATCTGCTAAAAGAAATTGGGTGATTTTTGATCATAGCATTTTTTTAGGCTTGCTTGAGTTTAATCTAAAGCATAGTATTTTGTAGTGTATGCACATTTTATTTACTATATTTCTATTCAGTGTATGATGCTGTTGAAATCACAGTCAGACAGACCGACTGACAGGTGTTTTTGGAAATATGCCTAATGAAATTAAGTCTCTAGAAGTGTATGGTTTAACTTTTCCGTGTTAAAAAAAACCCAAACAAAAACCGCTATGAATCATATAATCGAGCCAAATACTTGTAGAATTGCAATATCTAAAAATTTGCAACACATCACACAAACTTAAATCAGGAGATAAGCATATATTTCCAGCCCTACTAAATAGGTTGCTCTTCCTTAAAAGTAAAAAGCTGAAATGGGGTGGAAGGTGTAGAGAAACGTTTCCAGGAGAAGCGTTTCATCTCTCTTCCTGAGGTGAAAAATGTTCTCACTCTCCGAGTCCACGATGGTGGGCCTTTCCCCAGAGTTCATTAATTAGTTAATTAGTTAATTAGTCTGAACAGATGGCTATGCAACACAAATCAGAAGGCTCTGTGGGCCTGGAGCAGGAGGAAGGTAGGAGAAGGTGAGCCGAGGAGCATTCTGGATCCTCAACTGTCACCAAACCTCTGAACCGGGCTGTGTGCAGCAGACATTTTCTCCTCATTCACCCATTTTACTCCACGACGACAGACAGGGCGCATCATGAATTAATAAGAAAAGTAAATCATTTGCTGGAAAAAAAATGACGTGTATGTGTCGTTGCGGGGGGGAAAGCGCGAGGCGTGAAACCATGCGGACGCTGTGGTCACACTGCAGGAGCATTTATTTGAATGAATACTTTGCATCGCTGCAGATTTAAAAAAGCATTTCTGACGGTTTATTTTTAGACTGTTCCCATCTCCCCCCTTCTGTTTCCTTTTCCCTCACTGTCTCTCTACGATTCTCCCTCGCTCATCTGTCTCTATTCCCCCGCTCGCTCTTCTTCCCTTATTCCTGACTCCCTATCACTCTCTTAAAGGCGCAGGCATTGTATGAAACGGGGCTGGCATGTGTAAGCTCCCGTGTGTGTAAATACAGGATAATACATAAGATTTAGAACATAAAACTATTTAAAATACGGCATGCTTGTGTTTCTCACTTTGACTCAAATTCACAGTGTCGGAGAGGAGCACTATTAAAGATTCAGATGGATGGTGCATTATTCATATATATATTTTACGCACGGCACGCAACTGAGTAGTGCGCATACACACACACACACACACACACACACACACACAGGCATACACAAACACGCGCATACACACTTGCTGTTACATGCACAAGCAGATATGTAAGTGCACATGGGCAAACATGCATGCTCACGCTACACAAACATACACACATGCACACACACAAAAATAATCTCCTTAGTACAGTAACCCATTTAAAGCATATGAGAGAGAGAGAGAGAGAGAGAGAGAGAGAGAGAGAGCACACATTCGCCCACATACCAAAATTTTCAACAATGTTAAAGGAATCGAGGACACTGCGTCATCCCTCATAATCATACAGCAGGATCTCTCTCAGCCTCTATCTGTATGTATTTTGTATGAAATTTAATTACTGTGTGTGCAGCAAAGATTCTGTACAATTTCTTGAGAGCACTTCAAACGTCTCCAACATGAATCGCCGGTAACAATGTCAATGTGAAATTGACCGGGTCGTGATCGCTGCAAAGGAGGCAAACCACAGAGGAGCATTTCCATCAATTTAATACAACATTCAACAAACCTGATTTCAACTGGTGAACTGAATCTCACGCCCAATTTGTTAGCGGTCACGATTTGTCTGCCAGCTGTGAAAAAGAGCTCATAACAAACTGAAAAGGAGCAGGATAAAGCTGCAGGTCCGGCTCCTCGTTTCACTAACTCTCCGTTTGTCCTTGTCCCCTCTCTCTCACTCTCTCTCCACTGGCACTCTCAATAATGCTCTGGATCATGTTACCCTCTGTTAATACTCGCTGCAACTCTTGGACGCCATCCTAAACTACTCCCATTTCTCTGTTTATCATTATTCTGATATGTTGAAACAGGCGTGATGCAATAAACAAGATCTGATTACCCAACCTGGCAACCGCAATGCCAGCATTACATAGTCTGTGTGCAAACACCTCCGAAAGATGACGGCGAATGTAAATACTCAACTCCTCTGATATCCAACTACACGAGGGCTGGATACACACATGCGCACGCATGTGCACGCGTGCGCGCACACACACACACACACACACACACACACACACACACACACACACACACACACACACACAGAGTTCAGCACACAGTCACAGGCCATGTAAGCACTGCAAAGCTCTGACAGAATGGACAAACAGAATAAAAAAAATACACTGAAAGTAACAGGAAAGGCACCAAGTGGTCGGTGGTGTCTGATGTACAGCCAGGTACATCCTGCCCGTTTTTTTCTTTTTTCTACAGTAGTGTAGATTAACACAACAATTAATTCACTGAAAAAAAGAAAAAAAACTGTAAATAAACCTATTTGTGCTTTATTATGAAATCTCTTTTGCAAAGAAATTACTTACATTAATCAGAGCAAGGATCTGTTCACACAGTTATTAAGGGCTCCTGCAGCTTAAGCAGGGGAGATTTAAGACCTTTTTTAATACCACTTGGAATTGAGTTTAAAAGCAATTTTCTAATAAATAAAAATAGTTAATAAATAAATAAATACAAATTAAAATAAAAAATTATATTTATTTATTATTTAATATTATTTATTAAATATCTAGTGAAGCATGACACATGAGTTTTGATAAGGGAAAAGTTAGATGATCTATGTTAAATGCTGAAAAAACAATCCTTTTTTTGGAGGGGAACACATGGAAGACAATGAACATATATTATCATAAAAGTATCTATTCAGTTTAACAATAGAGGTGGGAAATATCTGGCATTTCTGGACAGTTTTCTGAGCGATTACATGTTTCTCAATATGCATGTGAGATTCCACTATTTGAATTCTTATCATGATGATGTTAAAAAAAGTAATTATTAAATAATTTAGCAATAAATATATATTGATAATCATTTTGAGATTTTACAATGCAACGTCAAAAAAAGATTTAAAAAAATCTTGCTTCTCATACCTGAGCAAGACTTCTTAAAAGATTAATTTAATCCCATATAATACCAACTAAGACCTTATTTTTAGATTTATAAATTTAAAGCCTTTTAAGACTTTTTAAGGATTCGTGGGAGCCCTGTTATTGTACATACACGTTCCAAAGTCTCACACCTGCAATGTAAGTAAAGTGTAGTGCAGTCTGCAAGATCAGGTGTGCATTAGTCTTCTGCTACCAGACTGTAGCCACTGTGTTGCATCAGTTTTGCGAGCTTACAGTCACAAATGGATGCAATAAAGCAAACACATGACTTTGAGTCACAGGTCGAGTTCAGCTTCTAAATTTAGCAGTACCAGTTGGGTTCAGTTGGGTCAGGTCTTAAAAACACCAGCATAAGCCAGGGCCTCATTTTCCCAAAAGCATCTTAAAGAGTAACTTCATTAAATAATTAAATAATTCCATGTAAAAACGCTTTATTACACCATCTATTGATCCTGGACCCATTTTGTAGTGTTCATTACAACGGTCTTTTTTTGTTTTCCTTTGGCAGAGAAAACACGGTAATTCTTCCCTCTAAAGACTGCAAAAATCTGTGAAAAATCTATAACGTTCCCTGGGAAACTACACTACTAAAGAGGAATTTAAAGATCACAAGAGATGGAATTACAGTTCTATGAATTCTGAATTACATTCGAATCACACATAAAGTTAAAGGGAAGGCAGACGGACGCTGGGGATCTGTTGTGTGTGAGTGTGTGGGGGGGGGGGGGGGATCTGGGGGGGGGGTATGCATGTGCTTTGTACCATAATCTGACGTCCCCATACACTGATCTACTTAATCATATTTGATATAAGAGTGCATTGAATTGATTGATTGACTGGCCAAAGTCATGATGGGCTCGATTTTCTTAACTGGAATTACAATCTGCCGGAAGTTTATTATGGGATCCTTGCTGGATGACGTCTCAATAAAACTGCCTACTGCTGCTTTATGTCTACCTTTATCATGACCACTGATGCTCTCTGTTCCGTGACACTCGGTGTAAAATGACTGATGATGTCTACATAATAAAATAAAACTAAATTTACATGCACATTGTGGAGCATGTTGAACAGCAGCACATTTGAACATTTGATTTGCACAACTTAGGTTTCCTTCACCATCGTTCTCTTTTTGAACACTATATTAATCTCTTCTGGCTGATTTGCCACTTGATGATGACAGAGTGACACTGACAGTAGATGACATGCATATTTATGGAATCATCAATGCTTCATTTTAGTTTTAATATGTGTTCTCGATAAATCGCAGTAAGTTTGTGCCTCAAAAAGAGGGAAATCTACCAAGGTTTACATTATTAAACCTGAAAAATCCAGTATGGCAGCGACATATTTTTTTAATCCTGAACAATTCCCAGTATAAAATACTCCTATTGTGTGTTTTACAACATTTATGCTTTGTGGTTTATGTATTTTTAATGCCTAGCATGATTTACAGTCAAATACATCACTTTTAAGCGTATAAAGAATTTCATGTAACACCATGGTCCGCCGATGTCAAGCGACTCTTACAGGAGTGTCAAATGCACATGCAAATGCATGTTATTAATTGATGCTTTGGGAAACCCATGTCAAAATTTAAGAGTATTCATAGAAACCCTTGTAGGAATGCCCATGTTTTGGTCAAAGATTTTGCCACACACAGAACTTGTGTCTCTGTCATTTACTGGCATATTTTTATTTTTTTAATTTTTTTTTTAACCATGTTAAGAGTGTTATTACTACATTATATGTTGCTGGAAAGAAAAGCTGTTTTTTTTCCAACTTGGTCATCAAAATTTGAAAGGTGATGTAAACTTTCTTTAGCAAATTCTCATTCCATCAGAAAAAATAGAGATAATATTAAACAGAAAAAGAAAATATACTTGTTAAAATAGTGTGAAATCAATATTTTTTTTTTTTATGTGACATTGTCTTATACAGAAGCTCTCTTGGAATAATCACAATATATACCTGTCTGTCATCTGTCCATACTATCTGCACTTCCCCTTACATGTTCTTTCTGCTGTAGTATGTCAACACTGCTGAAATAATTTAAGATGAGTAGCTGCTTTATGTCACACGCCCAAACAGCATCTTTACAGTGTTTGCTCTTACAGGTGTATACTGACACTTATATGCCTAGCTAGAGTGAGACAACATAAGATGTCATGTTTATAAAGCATCCTGTTACAACACTTGCATTACTGTATTATTGTTTACAATTTACAGCAACTGACTAACTATATCATATTTCACCTACTTGCATGTACACAATAGCTAAATGTTTATAATTACCTTTATTCAGCTTTGTTGTCCTAGGTTTTTAGCTGTATTTCTATGACCCCTTTCACACATGCAATGCAAACCTGACACTATCTCAGCATTACTCAGAGGAGCTGTATCTGAGTGTTGATTTGGACATTACACCTTCTTTACCCTGCCAGCTCCCTGTTACAAACTCTGTGTAATATCCCATTGAGCCTATGTATGAATAGAGCAGATAATTGTCCGGAGAATTCACAGCGAGCAAGTGGGCGTGCTGATGACGTCTCTACTATATAGATTGCACAAAAACGGAGGAAACAAACAGATGGTGATAGAAATGTCTAACTGGAAAGATGACGATATTTGGGAAATTCTGTTGGTACAGGCTGAAGCTGAAATCGTCACAGTAAGCCAAAGACTTTATTGTTTTTGACCAAATAAGGAACCGACAAAGTGACTGCGGTGTTATTAGCGTAATTTCCTGTCTTGTGCACGCTCTACCCCGGCATCACCCCTCACCTAAACCAAACAAAGTATTTCCAGTAGGTGAGAATGCTTCTGCTGTGTGCAACATGTGTGAAATGGAAACCCTGGACAATGTCTGGACCTGAATCTTCAGTATCACATAAAAAAAAGGCATATTTCGGTTAAAGTACATAGAGAGCAATAAAAACACTGGGTCACATTACGTTTATAGAAACCTAGCCGATAAAAGTGATTCTGATTCTGGTCTATTTGGACTACAGCAGCCTGCAAAAGGAGTTGTTTTTATGGGTGTTAAACTTACCGAGCACACCAAGCCGATAATTCATGGTCACCACGATGACGTTTCCATAGGCAGCGAGGACGCTGCCATCAAACATGTTCCCTGAGCCCTCCATGTAGGAGCCTCCGTGAATGAACAGCATCACAGGCTTCTTACGACGATCCCGGATATCTGCACAACACAGACCAACAATAGTGCTCATTACCCACACACTTTTAAGAGCTTCTATTGAGCCTTTTCACTTATTTTACAGTATTTTTCAACCTGGAGCCTATTTTCCCATGTTTTTGTATCAAAGCGATTAATGGAGACAACAATTTTTGAAAATGATCCTCTAGTGAAAATTACCTTAGGAGCATTATACATATCATCAAAAAACAATGGAAAAATGTCCATAAAAACTATAGTTGGGTGCCTGGTGGATCAGTGGGTGGAGCAGGCACCCCATGTACAGAGGCTGTGTCCTTGCTGCAGCCACTGCAGGTTCGATTCCAGCCTTGGCCCTGCTGCATACCTTCCCCTCTCTCTCCCCTTTTACACTTCAGCTTTCCTATCAATTAAAGGCATTAAGGCCTAAAACAAATCTTAAAAAAAAGAAATCTGTATTTTTAATTATCTTGATTATATATTTTAAATTCTGTTACAGAACAAAGAAATATATATTTTTTTTAATTATTTTCCTTAAGGTTGTTTTCTTGCTTCTTTTTTTTCTTATATTGAGGTAATTTTCATGTAACCTTTTTGTAGTTTTTTTTTTCAATTTTTTGGGCCATGTGTTGTTAAGTTAGCCCTGTCATGATTTTGGAAAAATTTGCTGAAATTTCAAAGAGTTAAATGTCCAAAGTTAACAGGTAGTTTCCCCACTTAAATGTGACAGCTCTAGATGTGTATATCTGCAGTAACATTGGAATTAAATAGATCCATAGGCAGCTTTTTCTAACCTCCTGTAGCCAGTGATTCACTTGATCACAGCATATAAAGGTACTAAGTATGACACATTTTCAGTGGACTGCCCTTAAGTTGGCAGCAAGTATTTCATGCCTGCCCCACTGGGCTTATCCTCTATATTTCATTCTATGTCATGTCTTTCCCCTGTCCCATGCATTAATGGTACCTTCCCAAACTCCCTCCAAGTGTGCAGCAAATGGTGCAGCCACTTCTGATGCCCTCTCTGTTATTGGTGTCTTTGTGCCCATCAGTGTGTTGCTATGGTTCGCTTTGTCAGCCCACCCCCCCTCCCTTCTGAAACCCCCCCTCTCAGAGCGTCTGTGGTACGGTCTGAGTGTCTGCGCGTGGATAAGGCTGAGAGAGCTGCCAGTGCAGCCCAGTTAGGCTGAGCGTCTGCACTGTGCAGGGCCTGTGGATAATTTGTATGAAAGCCAGACCAAGTGGAAACATAAATAACAGCCACAGCATCTGTTTACCCTGATGAGCCTCAGCACTCAGAGATGGGAGAGAGGGAGAGAGATAAAGAGGGGGGTAAGTCAGAAAGAGGAAGATGAAAATAGGGCAGTGTGAGAGACCTGACGGGGGTAGAGACATGGATGGGAGGTTCACACCAAGAAAACATGAGTGTGAGGATGAAAAAATATGAAAGCAAGTTATACATAGAGAGGTACGCTAATGAACACTCAGAATCACACAGGATTCACACAGTATTCATACACACTCACATACACACACACACTTGCATAGGCAGCTGCGATGTTGAGTCGCTATGGAAACTGCTTCTTGCTAATAGAACTGCACCAGCCATTCCATCGCACCGACTCACTGAATGCCTGTTGCCGTGGTAACAAATTCTACTCACGTATTTGCACACCCGCCTGCATCACCACCTGAATCTCAGGTTACACATGCACTTGGGTGCGTCACTCACATTGGCGCACACACACACCGACGGAGATGGAAGAAAACGGCACATATGGCTTCACACATGCAGAGATCTTTTATGGATCATACGTGTGACACAAGCAGAGCGGCTAAAAATAAAGATTTTCAGTCGTGCACTCTGACGCGCTGCTCTTTTTTTCCTTCTCTCCTCTGGTGTATTCTGGAGCCGGGCTGATTTCCCAGAGGATATGTAAACAAGTTCAATTATCCCGGCATTACCAGGACAGTATAGAGGAGTGACATATCAGCGGGCCCTCACAGTAACACTCACACTAGAAAATTGAAAGCCGGAGAGAAAGGAAACCTTGCAATGACATGCAGCTGACATTTTATAGGGCCAATCAGTATTTTTGAAAATCAAATTACGGTTTAACTGCTGTAATTACACACATTACAAATGTATGAATATCTGATGTTAACCAGTTAAACATCAAATGTCTATTTTTAAAGCACAAACTGTTGGAACTGATGGGGTTATATTTCACTGGAATTCCATCTTACCTGATTTCTCGTGAGAAATAAATTGATTTATTGAAACTAGTAAAGTGTATGAATGCAGATCTCTGCTAGGCGGCCTCGTCACAATGGTGGCCCCTATAAACAATGCACACAGTATAGCTGAGCCTGGTGAAATTGGTGCTCCCCGTTTCCTTACAGTGAAAATGCCAGCAAAGATAACCAAAACAGTTTATTTAATTTAATGCATCATAACCATAAACCGTAAAAAAATAATGGATGTGGCCACCAATCTCAGTACAGTTATCATCAATGTTTAAATTACCTCTAGAGGCCAAAGCTGTTTTATTGTTACGGGCTGCAAACATGTTTATTACTGCTATTATGTTGGGCATTTTAAAATGAGGATCGCCTGGCTTCTGTAGCCAGTCTCTAGTGGCCATTAGAGGAACTGCTTTTTTTGGCACTTCTGCTTTAGCTTCATTTTTCAGCTCAAAAGGTTGCCTCTTTATCATTACATATTGAGTATGAAATTACTCTGCAGATACTCCAGTTCAAAATGAGAATTTTCCATGGATGTCAGGTTTTGAGCCATAGATGTCCTGCAAGACATAAGGACTCTTGTTTTGAGCCCAGTTGATGTCCGGAAATGCCTGCGCTGTTGCTATTTGATTTGTATTGAAGACTCGCTGCCCCTATCGTCTGGTTAACAGGAATGAGAAGTCAGCAGTCAATGATGATATAAAACAGTTGATAAAGCAACTGTGAATCACTGCAACCACAAGAGGTCCTTGAACATACGGTCATAAATGTGTATCCAGGTTTTTTTCATTCCAAAACATCTTCAGGCCCAACAGACGCTGAATCGAGTGACGTCAATTGAGTCAATAAATTTGATTTTATGCAGCACCCTATGGAGCCCTCAAAAAGCAGGATTTTTATACACAACATCTGTAAACAGACTTTGATGAGTAACATCGGTGGGATACCTTTTTAAATTCAGTATTTTTTATGTGTCCTATGGATGTATTTGGCAGTAGAGGTTAACCGATACTGGTTTTTCAGGGCCAATACCGATACTGATTATTAGCAGCTAATGAGACCGATAACTGATATTTGGAACTGATATGCATTTACAATAAAAATGTCTTTCTGTCAATACTAAGAACTTGTAATATAACAAACTCCAACACAAAACTTTGTTTAATTTCATTAATGCATATTGGTTCATCATTATCTACAAATAATCAGTATTGGCCCTCAAAAACCAATATCTGTCAACCCCTAATCTCAACACATGTACACACTTTATTTCTCATAACATTTAGACTTTAATCAGGAAAGCTTGAAAAAAAATTATTATTGTAAAAATATAGCTCATGGTGCAGGTATTTTGCTGAGAAGGCATTTATTTGGCTATAGGCAACCTTTGGTGATAATAAAAACCTTAATATATGGCACAATTCGCACATTATAATCACTTTTTCCTGCAAAAATAAAAGGATGGAAACTGAGTTGGATGTGTATTGCAGTGAGGGACATGGCATGGTGATTAGAGGCCGCTCAGCACAAACAGAAGGGTGATTAGGGGTGCAGGGTCACGGGGTGAAAGTGTTTCACTCAGCCCCAAATCCAAGGCTTATAAGGCCAACAAGGAGCTCACTGTCTCAGCTGCCTGCCTCCAAAACACTGGCACATTATTCACTCCTCTCTTTTCTACCGAACTTGATACCATCCTCCTCAACATCCACCCCCGCCTCACTTTCATTCTCAAAGTAATGTCTTACCTCCCAATAGAAACTGCCTACTTTCTGCTTTTCCATTATTCTGTTCCTCTCTCATTCATTCTCTTATGGAAATCTCAATTGATTTGGGCGTGAAAGTTTCAGCCTGACTCAGCACTTGAATATTTTTTTTCGCATCGAAACCCACGCCTGAACAATGCAGTCTCTTGCAAAAACCTTAACAAAAAAAGATGCTAATAATAGTTTTTTTTCCCCAACAATTGTTTGGGAACCTGTGTCCGATCCACACCTGAGCAATTAAGTAAGGAATTCAGCCCTGCCCGTGCCCTCCTGATCCTGTCAAGATCCATCAGGTGTCCGCATAAATGTCAAGCTCCACCACTCTCCTGCTCATCTACCCTCTCCATCTCTCTCTCTCTCTACATCTCTCTCACTTTCAAAGCTTTGTAAATGTCATTTCATCATGCACTTGTCTTCATTATCACTACCCCCCCACCCTCCCCCATCGCCCTCCCCTGTGCTCTCGCGGTGCTCAGCTTTTTCCTTTCTCTTTCATCTCTATTCTATCATTCTGCTCCTCTCCTAAGCAATCCTGCATGAATCCTTCCTTCTGTTTTCACCGTTAAGAAACCACACAATTGGATTAGCTACATCTGTCTCTTTTTAAACCACAGCAATTAGAAATGCAAGGGAGAGAGAATTCAATACCCAAATAGCACAGAGCCCAAAATAAGGAAGGAAAAAAAAAAACAACAAAAAAAACCCCACACACTGGCACAAATTAGAGCACATGCACTCAAGCGTAGATTTGCACATGCACCGCACTCGAGTAGACACACAATGCACGGATGGGAATGTAATGCACGCTGTGTGCATAATGCTATGTAATGTACAGTATGTCTGGGCACGTGTGCAGAGACAGATGCAGGCACTGTCTGCATGGATTTTGGCTGCATCAGTGAAGAGTAGTGAGAAAGCGTCTCAGTTTGACTGCACTGAACATGAAAATGCACAGAAATATGCAAAACTCAGTCTTGAACCCTAACAAACCTGGTTCAACATTAGTTTTCTCATGCTGCTCTCAGGAACCTCTCACTAGGTATTTAACCATTTGAAACTTTGTTTGATTACTTTCAAAAACATGTGGGAAAAAAGTAAATGAGAAAATTGGCAAGAAATGTTCTGCAAATTGCAAAAAAGTAGTTGATTTACAGAATTACTTTAGCAATTACTAAGCAGGAAAAGATGTTAACAAAAAATTTGGAAAGAAATGCCAGAAAATTTGTAAAAGTTGATGTGGAAAATGACCTGAAAATTAGTTTGAAAGGGAAATTTGAATTTTTTTAAAAAAAATCCATAAAATACTATAATCATTATAATTATGTATTTAGAATTATGTTACAGAAAAAAATAATTTAAAAAAACTTCACTTTTTCCAGGTCAAATTCTTTTTTTTGTTGTTGCTTTTTTCAGTTAATTTTCTTGTCATTTTTCACTAATTTCTCAATATTCTTTGAGCTATGTGTTGTTAAGTTGCTCACCGCCTTCTCCCCACGTATTTGAGAGAACTCTTACCACTTTGCCAAGGTTCCAAAGGGTTAAAAATGAAAAGGCCCAGTAACATTATGAAGGACAATAATTCAGCAGAGCATTTCAGAAGGCGTTTAGAATAAAAACGCAGGTGAAAATAGGACCCAATATTGATTTTCAGTGATGCGTCGCACAGGATAGTCAGAGCATCAGCGTGTGGTTGATCAACCGCATCGCAGCCCAGAAAGGGAAGTAAATTAGCTGCCTGCGCAAGTGCTCAAAAAGCAGCGTTTGTGACTGCTTTGTATGAGGCTCTTTATGCATTTGAACTCAAAGTGTGCCTGTGAGAAGGAACGGCACATTTGTGTGGCCAATAAAAGCAGTTAACAATGGACAACATAATGTGCACATAGTGTGATGAGTCTGAGGTGATTATTTATACAGATACAAACACAACATTCCCCACAGAGCTGGAAAAATGGAGCATGAGGAAAAAAAAAACAAAACAACAACATGCAATTAAAATACCTTCATCCCTCGGTCTGTTCATTGAAGACTCATCATGTTTTTTTGTGAGCGGACCTAAGATTCAGAAAAAAGGGGTTGGGGAGGGGGGATTGGAGGACAAAAGACAAAATTCAAAAAGATTGCATTTGCAGAAGAAAAAGATTATAAGAGAAAAATAGCAAAAGATGTACGCTCTGTTACTTTTCAGTGCAGCAAAATGTTTACACGTATTACACACCGTTTCCTAACCCCAAATTCATCTGTTTTAACTGCTTAGGATCTAGTCACGCACTGCCTCGTAAATGACCCCAGAGGCCACTTCTCCTCAACCCCTCTCCCTATCAGTCCTGACACGCTGCTGCTTTGGAAAGAAAAATCAATGAGCAGAATCAAGCCATCACTCATTTCGGTCAGAAAAGGCAAAGGAACGCCAAGATTCTCAGCCTCCCACTCCGGCTCAGGACAGCGTTGCAGTCCTTAGGCAAAAAGTCCCCCGCACGATCCTGAGAGACTGTCAAAACATAACTCTGAAGACACGCAAGGGCGAGCACAGATCTGAATGAACTGAATACATGTGACCGCACACTGTGCACAGAGACATGTGTACGACTTCAGGCTTGAAATGTGAGTCGTTCCAACCAAATTAGCAAGTCGCTTTTGATATTTACGCCGCCCGCGAAGGCTTGTGACAGGATTCCCCTCGCCAAGGTCAAAGAGGAGCCCCACATTAAGCTTTAATGGTAACGCCAGTTAAATGCTCCATAGGGCACAGCCAATAACAGGCATTTATCACTGTGACCAACCAACGCCCCAGTGCGTCAACCTTTGTAAGTCTTAACTGATAAGGATCCCATTAATTTGTTTTTTTCTAGGTTTCTGTCAGCGGAGCTTTCTATCAGACCACAATTACCTCTGTGTTTTGTGGCGTTTTCAGACACTGTCTACATATACACACACTGACGTTCACACGCACCACACAAAGCATGTTAACGGCGTCCTTATCATCTGTTGCTGTCTTCCTCAGACCCACCCAGCAGCACATCCCCTTCTCTCCAGTTGGAGGGCTTCTCATTTTAAAGAACATTTTACGTTATGTTGCCAAGGGGTTTATCACTCTGCCAGAGTGCTGCTGACATGTCCGTTTCAACCATTTGTGCAGGAAACCTCACAAAAAAGTGACGGCATGTACCCTTTTCATGGTGCTTTGCGTCTATTGACAGGAGACACAGAGCATCGCTGCACTCCGCCACCCACCCTTCTATATGAATATGGTTTCCTGATATAAAATGTTTATCTTGTGTCTAAATGGAAAAGGGATCAATGCTGAATGGATTTACTGCATCCTCAGAGTACCACCAGGCGCCTCAACCAGAGAGCACTTCCTGCCATGGAGGGAGATGGTACAGTATTTGGTCCTAGGCTGCAGAGCAGACAGGTAGACAGACTGGTAATGGACAGAAAGGCACATAAGTCCTCCGTCTTGTCAGCACTTCCTCACTACTTAGCACCACTCTAAAACCACACCTCGCCACTTAATGGAGACTGCTCGGATTTCATTCGCTCTCTAATGCCCAATAAAGACCTAACCTATACATGAGGATAAGCTCTGCTCAAACACACATGCACTGTCAGACCTCACCAAAAGACCTCACCTAAACAGAAGTTTAAAAATACAAAAGAAACAGAAAAAAATGACAAAATGCTAACATCAGCACGCTCACATTGACAATAACAGCAAACTAATGTTTCGTAGATGTAATGTTTGCCATGTTCACATCTTAGTTTAGCACATTAGCTAATATGCTAAGTAGCACAAATGGATTGAAAACAATTAAGGCTGCATTCAAACCAAATCAGGTGTTCTGGCAGAAAAATATTTTCCCATTTACTTAAATGTTAGAAGTGCGTCTGGGTTGTGGTGGTTTAGACAACTGTGAATTCTGTAAGAAATGCAGCGGTCTGCGGCGAAACCTAACGTGATGAGCAACAAAATACCAACTACAGGTCTCTGATAGAGGGTCAAAGCTACCCAAGCTCCGGATGGGCTGGCCAAATATTGCACACTCTTCATTTTAAGAGGACCTGTCCGATACTCACAGTCCATTAATAATTATCATTACATTTTTTAAACTGAATTTGAAATTGTGTTTTTTAACAAAGTCTAAGTTTGCCAGTACTGTTGGAGCAGCCGAGAACTGCACAGGTTTTCCCCAGAATCCCAGACATTGTTTCCGAAAGTAACATTACAGAAAGTAAAGGTAAAGTAGAAAACTGTACACTTTTTCAGGTATGGGTAGCATTGCTAAATGCTAATGTGGCCAAGATCATATGGTTGTATTTGGGTGATTTGAATTGAAAGAATTGCTCATGGCTGTATCTAGGTCTTAACTTCTGACAACAAAGTTCGGACTTTTCAAGAAATACTCGAATGGATTAGACAGGACAAAAAGTAGGCTGTAGCCAACGGGAAACACACACACTTATTTTTGCAAAACCATCCATCCTTTCTGCCTCAGTAGAGAAGCCTGCCGGTAGGTTGACTGTCACATGATGTAATGGGCCACTGGTCGCTGAAATGCACTGGCCTACGCGGGAGCATTTGGCTTGGGCTGTCCCAGTGCTGTTTGACCTAATGCGGCTCCATCTCTCAGTCAACAGCATTTGTGTTCGGTTCAGTGAGCTAGTGGCCAGAGCGCAAGCTGTCTCCCGTCCCTCCCCATTTCCTCAGTGCAAAACGGGATGAAGCTGCAGTATGTCATGTCTATGGTGGCCTGTCTGCTTGACAAGGTGTCAGACACAGCTTCGGTTCAACCCCCCACCCCCCACCCCCCCCAAACTGCATCTAGGCAGCAGCTTCCAGCACATGCAGTCCTATCCCTCTGCTCTCCGTCTCCTCAACTGTTCCCCCAGCCTCCAGCTTCATCCTCGCCTCCACTGTCCTGCTTCCTGAAATATGGTTTTTAATAAAGACCACAGTAAATGGCTGCTCTAGCGGCAATAAAAATGAAGGATCTTAGGCCCATGGCTGAGGAGTGTCTTGAGGAAACAGGAATGCAGTGAGACAGTGCTCCTGCCTATAAGCAGCCTGGCCACACAGCAGAGTCAGGTCAGAACACTGTAAAAAAAGGTAGGAAGCAAGAGAGAGATAAAGGGAGCAAAACTCACTGTTCAATCCACAAGAACATTTCTGGTATTTACATTATTCTACAGAGTTATTTGAATTTCATTTGAGTTGAGGAAGTAGCAGGCTACATAGT
Organism: Plectropomus leopardus; assembly: GCF_008729295.1. Taxonomy (NCBI): domain Eukaryota; kingdom Metazoa; phylum Chordata; class Actinopteri; order Perciformes; family Serranidae; genus Plectropomus; species Plectropomus leopardus. Next base: position 27,663,874 of record NC_056475.1, on the reverse strand, counting down.
GGCCTGGTGGGGAAGGGCAAGAAGCTCATTTGCATGCAGAACAGTGACCCCTTCTACCGCCATCTGCATAAAGATGGAGGAGAGGGGAGAGGAGAAGAGGCAGGGATGATTTCAGGGAGGAGAGAGCAGGAGGGGTGAAAAGATGCAGGAAGAAAAGAGAGCTGTGAATTTTCTTTTGTCCCAAGTATAACGCAGAGAACGTTTTCAGTGAGAGTACTTCCGGGTCTCAAACAGATCGAACAGATAGGTGCACGACTTAAGGTGGGAAAATAACACATAATGTTGTACTGTGGAGATTAAAAGTATCAAAAACAAGTTGTGCAGGACAGATCTGGAACATTTCGATTGAGACTAAGTATGATTCTGTGCTGCCAATTCATATCAGCCCACCTACATCCACCATGGTACTGCTTGCTGCCAAACACAGCAGCAACTTCTTCCCTCTAAACATGCTTGACCATCACTCACTGGGACCAAGTTAGCAAGCTAACGTATGACATAAAGCAGCTCAGACTAGCTAAAACACCAACACGAGTCTACAGCCACACTTGCAGCTCTTTGAGTCTGGGTACAGTCACCTAACGCTTTGAGCTAAAAGCTAGCTAAAGGGGTACAATTTTTACCATGTTCTCGATCTCATTTTAGCATTTTAGCGTGCTAACAGTTCCTACTACACACAAAGTACAACCGACACTGATGGGGATGTCATTACTTTTGCAGGTATCGGGCCATAAACCAAAATATGGGACAGTTAATTTTTTTGACAGTGTAAAATCAAAAGTCGGAGACCTATAAATTCATTAAAAAAAACACCTCCTTAGATGTTTCCCCCTAACCTTAACTTTAGTCATTAAAATCAAATGCTTATAAAAATAGGACTTTGAAAGCTGGACATAATCTCTAGTCTGGCACCATGTAAACTATCTTAGCTAGATTGTGACAGCAGTTCCATGTGAAACGTAGTGTGTTTGAATTCAGGAGCACTTCAGTCTCCTTCAGTCTCTATTTCTTGCTCGCACATAGGGCAAAACATATCCTCGGGGACAGCATCAGCCTTGTGTAAGCAGTGACCCCTGACAATAAGTGACAGATTCTGACAAGTAGACAGGGCTACATGTTAAATCAGTCTCACTCATTTGCACACCTTGTCCCCTGGGAATAACACAGGAGACTCTACATCATCCTCTTACGGAGTATGTGACATATGTATTGTACAGAATACACTCTGTAACCGCAGAGTTATCATTGTACTCATGTATGTACATGCTCCGTGAGAGTGATGATGAAAAGGATTTATTTTTCAGTCCCCATTTTTTAATTTCTTCTTCGGTGCTCTGGTCTCACTTTAGCACTTGATATTTCCCAAAAGCAGTTTATCTGTTTCCATCTTTTGTTGGGCCATGAAGCATTAAGCAACAAAATAAATAATCTGCAATACTCAATACCCAATCTAACTAAGTAGGTAAAATACAACAGTTCTGTGTGCACCACTGTAGACTTATTCTGTAATAAGACCTCATAGAGTATAAGAGCAGTAATGCATCCATATGTTTTCTTGCTCAACTCTCAGGTGAGCTCAGTAATCACAGACTTTTTATTTTATTTTTTACATTTTAGCATTAGCCCTTCTAACTATCATCAGTAGCATATGCTTTGCCACAAAAGTTAGACTTTGATCTTGTGTTCTTTTACCTGCAGATCTGCATTTTCAAAAGCTCTCCAATGGATTATTAAATTAAGAAGGACACCCAGGTAGCTCATGAAGAGGTGGATGTTTTTGCCTGACAGTAGGCGAGTTTCCATTGCAGATTTAAACAAAACTTAAGCGATATTTTTGAAATGTTGACAAAACACAATTGCAAGATGACTGCATTTCCATTGAGCAATGTCATGCTACTTCTCTTGAGATGTTATGCAAATTCTGCTCCCACGATTACCTTCCAAGCAGCATGGCAATGGATGTTCAAAACATTAGCAGGTTTATTTCTATTGCAGTGACCACTCTAGCTGTCATTATTTCCAATCGAAGGCGATGACAGTGTGTTCTGCGAGCGATAATGGAAAGGCAAGCCTCTAATACATGAGAGCGGCCACATATGAGGGACTTGTGGGAGGTGATAGTCCATGATTTCACAGAGGAATTTTGGATTCAAGACTTCTGGATGATCTGCTCAACTTTTGAAGAGTTACGAGATGCATTAACACCTCTTGCAGATACTGTTTAACTCTTTATTGTACTTTGTGTGACCTATAAAAGTGAAAGAAGTGTTTCCATTGCAGTTTTGTGAAATATGGCCTTTTTGGAATTCACTGAAATACCACCTCATGCGAGCACAAAAACTTTTTTGCGCTAAATGGGAGTTTTTTTTTTAAATCAACATGTTATAATCATTTTATATTCACAATTTCAATTTGGGCAATGTGAGGGTTAATCGAAACCCGCCTATTGACCTTCCATTTTTGGTTAATTTTTCAAACAAGGCTGCCTATGGCATTTTTTAAAATATATTTTTTTTTTTTTTTTTTTTTTTTTTTTTTTTTTTTTTTTTTACCAAAAATGGAAGGTCAGTTGTATATATATATATATATATATATATATATATATATATAATATTACAGCATCCCAAACCCAACCACAGTATCCACAGCAAGTAAATAGCCTCACTCCAGTCAGACAAAATGGCATGAGCATACCAACAACATGGTCATTGAGGTTAAAAAACACATGTTTTACATTACAGCCCCTTGTCGATAAGTTCAATAGAACCAGCGCACTGCAAATGGTAAGAGAGTTTGGCAATAGTTAAAATCCTTGGTGATGGCTGCTCAGTGTTTAACAGTAAGGCAATGTATGTCCATATGAGTGTTAGTCCTTCAGCTAACTGTAATTACAAACATATTTCAGCATCCTTGTTGACAACTGAAGGCAAACCATGGCTTTCACATATACTCTTAAAGGTTCTCTTACAACTAGCAAGCTGAGAGTCACATGACCTATAGAGTGGTGAAAGTCTTTTGTTTCACAGACTCACAGAATTCAAGGGAAAATTCTGCAATAATGTAACTGTGATTTAGTCATTTAAAGTATATTTAAGGGATTCTTGAATAGTTTTTTCAGTTTCTTTCACTTTTTTTTACAGCAGCAAAGTGTGGCTCACTACAATAATTACATTGTTCTTCAGCAGGGGGGCGTGCTCATGTGTTTGAGACAGAAAGACATTCTTTGTAACATGTCAACATGTCACAAGAATCACAAGACTATGATTGCTTACTTATCTTCCGGATGAAATTTTTCATTAAAAGTTACACTTTTACAAAGTTTTAGTTTGGCCAGATATTGACATAGACATTGCAAGCAGCTCACCACAGTCTGCACTTCACCTCTGCCCGGTGTGTTTGCAGCGTTAAGTTACTGCTTTGTCCAAATTAAATAGAGGTGAAAGAGGAAAGAAATGTGGTAGTTTGATAAACAATATTTTACATGTTTTTCTCTTCACAGTAGAAAGTTTCAGCAATTTTATGCAAATCTTATCTGATGTTATGCAATGATAGTTATGCAAATCTTATCTGATGTTTTAACACTTGCAGGGTAGAAACAGACAGCCTAGCAAGGCTGCTGGAGTAAAAAAAAAAAAAAAAAAAAAAAAAACGGCTAAAATGCAGTTAAGATAATATTTTGGTTTCTTCTGCTCACTCTTTGACCATCTTAATCAGTAAATTCACAGACCATTAAATGGCTGGCAGCTCTGTTGCAGTTATGCTAACATTGGCAATGCTAGCTTGTTATTGTAGGGGCTTTTTATGAGAAAACTACAATTAGCTTTCTGTTGTCTAGAGAGATTCTGTACAACACTGACTGTATTGCACTTTATTTTTTACACTATTCATTTTAAAAACAAGAAATTACCAAAGTTGTGACCTGACACCAAAACCTGTTTTCCTCGCCTAAACAGAGCCTGATGATGTTAGCGTTAATATACTAATGCTAGCTAGTTACTGAGGCTTGGGCTGTATTAAAACATAGTATCATGATGAATACTTTGACACAGAAAAACAAGAAGTTAACAGAAAATCAGAAGAATTAATGAAAAAAGTACTTTCAGAACTTTCTGAAAACTTTCTCAGTGTAGGGACTTGGAGACATTTCCCTTTTCTACTGGTTGTAATAAAATGTTAATGGTGTCATCAAGTCATGGTGTGATTTACTATATCAGTAGTTCACTGTTTTCAATCACTCAAAACGCATGCAACTTACTCTGCATTGCTCATGCAAAAGGTTAATGTAAGCGAGCTAACAGGATATAATGTTCATGCATGGTTTGCGCAAATTAGTGCAAGCTAAAAGCTGAAACATAACAAGTCACAATGTGGCTAACTGGTACAAAAAGCAGCTAGTGGGGCATGTTTGGTGGGAATTTTAGATTTGATAAAATGTTAAATTTAATATGAGGAAAAAAGCAAGTGTATCTAATTGCCTTGCAGAGTATTAGCATAAGGAAGATTGCATATGGGGCGCCAAATGCCAAAGTACGCACATTTAGAACACAATTAGACCAGTAACTGAGAAAGTAATACCAGTTGAGACTGACTTTAATGCAAGACCAGTAGATTATCAGTGAATTTACCGTTTTTGGTAATATCCGGGATGCAAGTTTCCCACACATTTTCATGGACAAAATTTTTTAACTTTTCCATGACTTTTCAAGGACCCATAATACTTTTTTTCTCTCCTTCTCTTTCTCAAACAGTTCAGATTTAAACTTTATACAAACATAATTTCAGCTAGAAATTATGTTATGAAGTGGGTAATTGAGGAAATGTATGCAGTGGTGAACAAAACATTGTTAAACATCTAGATTTTCAGCTACAGGAAATTGATTTACCACTGTGTTATCTGTGGAAGGTTACTAAAACAATATCATTAGACAAAAATCATGGAAAATGTGATTGTGAAATTTTAGGATTTTTTTCTGTTTTTTTTATGACAGTGGCAACCCTGTGGATGTTTTTTGGCTCTCTTTAAGAATTTTTTTTCCCTGAATATCATCCTGACTAACTGATCAGAATGACATTATTTCAGGGAGTCCTGGTGCGCAAATATAACATTTTTAAAGTTACAGAGTACCGGCTGTTCTAACACTTTGAAAAGTTGTGACACACACTAATCTTTTCAAGCAGACCTGGGATTTAACTCTCATGCTCATCTTTTTTTTACCCACTTTAAATGCACAGTTTGACAAGCTGAGACTAACTTCATTTCCTCTTATCTTATATAATGCTTTTGTCTCACTCACCGTCTTCAGTGGGTACATAGATGTTGAGGTAAAGGCAGTCCTCACTCTGGTTCTGAACATAGGTCGCTGCAGCATCCAGGTTATCTGTGAACCACACTGGTAGCATGATCTCCGGTAAAACCCCATGCACATTCTGGGGACACACTGGTGCGAAATGGGTGGCATTGCGGATCTCTTGCCAGGAGCCTGGAGCTTCAGGAGGCTGGAAGCGGCGCTCGCCGATCGGTGCAGTGGCATACGGCACACCTAAGTACTGTTCCACAGGGCCCAAGATCTCATTGTTGAGCTCCTTCCTGATGCCACGGACCTTTCCATAGCCTGTGGACACTATGGGGTGTTTCAGGTCAACCCGCTGGCATGAGGACAGGGTGAGGTGTAGCACGAGTCCCCAGAGCCACAGCAGACAGTGATTAGCAACCTGCTGAGAAGTATAATGCCGCTTCCCACCATAGCCATGGTGGCTGGCAGCATTGAGAGGAAAAAACAACATGTCCAAAATAAAGGCTCTTTTAGCCATATCACTAGGACTTCAGCTGGGTGTAGAGAGGGATCACAAACTCAGTGGGTTATGGGAGATAACAAAGGAAAAAAGAGGATTTGTGGACGGGGACAGGTCAGCAGTTTTCTTAGGGTGACATGGTGAGGCGGAGGGACAGGTAGCATTCTCAGGTAGACTCTGTGGTCTCATCCGTCTTCCTCCTTGGAACTCCTGATGGGTCCAGAGCTGCAGTCAGCACGCAAATTACACCTGAAAGACACAGACAGGTTGCAGGTTTGAGTCAGTGTGTGTGTGTGTTTATAGGTTCACTTTATAAGCCCCATCTGTGTGTTTAAAAAGGCCCGAGAGGACACTATGGGTGCGCTGATTTTACATAAGATGAAGTGACTGTTGGATTAAAAAAGAAGCAATAATGACACTTGACGGCAGATGACTCCTTTGTAGTACATTTATATTACCCTGCGGCTATAGTTTGCTTTTCTGTCTTCCACAACAGACACCATTATGTCATGTGATTTAGTGATCTTGAAGATAATTGGTTTAACCTGAAAATACTGATGTCAGTGTGAATTTAAGCACTTTAAAGTTGTCGGACTAAAATTAATTCCTTTGTGGCACTGCACGTCGGACTAACACCAGTGATGCATCTACAAAGAAGACTATACAGACTTCATCCACAGAACAGTTGTTAAAATGGACCAAACAATGAGCAACAATCACTGCAGCTGATAAAGAAGTGCAGCAGAAATGCTGTCTAAAATAGGAGGCATAAATCTTCATTAAATATGAAACCACCACAAAACAAGCCATGATGTTGCAATTTTCTGGGCTCAGAACAACAGCATTTACTGTATTCCTTTTGTCTCTCCACTTGACTGATCTGTTGTTTGCATTATTTTATATTTTTGGCCATGACTGCAATCCTGGAAAAACGACATCTAGGATCAGTGCCTTGTGTCAAGATTATGTCCACTGTGTATTTCACCACTGACATGTCTCAAATTTAACTTCTGTTAAATTTAACTTCCTTACTAAATTTGCAAATAGACATGTACATTACATACACAAAAGCAGTGTGTTCAATGCCTCCCAATGCATTTCTGGTGCAAACACACAGCTGCATTTAGAGTTGTAAACTTTTGGTCAGATAAGTCCAGCTGTGATCTCATCTTGACACGTCAAATTTTGATGCTTGGACAGAACTTCCCAGTGTTACTTATAATGACGCTAGTCATGTAAGTCAAGGGATCGGTGTTTAGTTTTAGGAAACAAAAGTACTTGGTTAGAGTCTGGAAAAGATGGTAGTTGGAGTTAGTCATGTCAGTCGAGTCACATGACTAACAGAATTGAATTGAATTTATTAGCACATAATATATGACAAAATAAAGTAGATGATAACAGACATAAGAATTGTGCAGAAGAGGTTACGAAAACCAAAGGGGCCTACAGTAAAAAGCTCTTGTCTAGAATTTATGTTATATTCAAATTTTTTCATGTTAGACTTAAATGAAAAAATGATGATGCGAAATGATGTTTAAATAAAGTGAGGACTGATATTCCAAGGTAATGGTCCACTCTATTTCAAAGCAAATTGTCTGAAAGTTGTGCAGAAATTATGGAATATAAATATCCTCAGCTGTCTTGTTGGGTATAAATGTATACCAGAGTTCATTAAAAAAAGTTATGAAATACATCTGGTAAGCTGTACTTTTGGAACATACATTTACATATATCAATGATGACTTTTAGTTTCACACTGAACACAAACTCCGGCCTCCTGGGTCAAGGCTTGCGCTTGTTGGACCCATCCACCTACCCTCCCACCTATTAGAAGACTTTCACACTCTTCACACTGCATCCATTGCTAGAAATATCTAATAATGATGCCACTGGGTTTACACTGAAGCCCAATGTGTCTCATACAGACCCTAAAAGGTGTCCCTTTAGCAGCATTCTAAGAACTATGATCGTTTCTAGTTCTTACAGTGCTGATACAACAGAATTCTGGGTTCTTAGAACTATGAAAAAGTTACTCCAGTCTGAAACACCAGGGATGCTGCTCAAACTGCATATTTAGACGCCCTGAAGTGATACCAGGCTGGCCCCAGGCACACATGGTTGTAAACTGTGGACAGACCCAAAGTTAGTATGGTAGGTTTGGAAAGTCAGCATGTTATGAATAATGCCTTGGTTACATTTTAATCTGCCTTAAAATGCTATTAAAAATATTGGAATACAGGTTGCCAAATTAGAAGTTATACATGAACTCCTAAAAAAAGTTTTTACTTGCAAACAGAAGCCATCGATAAGCATATGAAAGCAGGGTAAGTGTTAAAGAATATTTGGTCTGGTTGCAAGAACATAATTTGTAGTCCAAAGGGAAGCTTTCTTAGTAACCATGGCGTAAGGTGGCCTCTGGTTCACATTTTCATCTTGAAGATAATTACAGTACTTTCAAGTGTGAAACAACACATCTTGTAATCAAGCTGAATATACAAAATAAATAAAAGCGTGTTCACACGTCACTGAGTGAACAAGACGAACCCCTGGCCCTGCACCCTTTTCAGCCGTCCCCACTGTGTCAGAGTTAGCCATTCCCTCTCAACTCAGTTCAGTTGGTTCTTGCTTCCACATTATTACAGATGAATGGGCAGTGCTTATCTCACTCTGGCTTTGGGAGACGGAGCCATTTAGGTGTGATAAAGGCTTTATGTGGCGCAAACTGTTGGTTGAATTCCACCTCATCCCTTCACCTCAACTCTGCAACATCCACACTCCACTGGCAGCCGGTAGACACAGGGGATGACATACAAAAATACAGCTGAAAGATGGCGTGCAAACATTACAGGATACTCAAAGTTAGTGATGTGAGTGGCTCTCGGCTTCATAAGGACAAAACAGGAACAAGTTGTCTGGAAAAAGATTCACTTCATTAGAGCCCTCTGAGTGACTCCATCTTAAGACAAATCTTATGATACATTTGGACGAGGGAGTAAGATGTGTAAGGACACCCTGAATTCTCATCAAGAAATTTAGTGCGCATACATAGTCAAGCTGAAAATCCAACTTAGAAAAGATTAATGTGTATTATACACAGTACATGACCCTCTATGCTTTGTAGTAAAAGACTCATTGTGAGGGGGTAAGATTGCGTGAATTAGAGAACCAACTAGACTTTCTGGAGTAAGAGGCAAAGAAATAGGGAAAATGTGTTCATTTCTCCAAAATGTTCATCTCATTCTAGTTTTTATTTATCCTGCCAAGTACATTAAAAGGAATAATTTAACGTGAAAAATGCTCACTTGCATTGTTACCTTAAGTTAGATGATGATTGATACCACTTTCATATGTCCCTTAAAGATGAAGCTGCATTAAGGAGACAGTTAGCTTAGCTTGGCTTAAAAAGTGGAAACAGGGAAAATGATTGCCTTGCTGTTTTAAAAAGTTTAAAAAGTAACAAAACCTGTGTACCAGCCTCACATTATGTCTTGTTCAAAAACTGAAGTGGTTTAATGGAGTTATAATGAGGACTCAGGGAATGGGAATGTGTCATCATCAATAGCAAGTTGGCTATTTTCTTGGATGAGAGTGTGAGTGCCGTCTGCTGGCTGTTTACTGTAAGTGTCAAAATGAAGAGCTGAACTAACACAAAACACTCAACAGTAAACAAGAGTCACACACCATACGTAGTGTTAGGCATGGGTAGTATGTAATATTTCATAACTTCATACCTTCCTAAAATTTCACCTTAATTCTCCAAATTATATGTAAAAAACATGATGATATTCCCCAGGATTTCTCTCCAATAGCTGGTCGCTGGCTGTTTACAGTCCTGTAACTTCTCCTTCCATCACACAGTTTCTTAAGTCACACTTTCTTTCACCTCAGCTGCCTGTGCCACCAGTATAGACCAGAGACTGAGCTCTGGTGGTACGTGCTGTGCACAACATACAATGATTTTAATTAAAAGAGGAGCTTTTTATGTATTCATAAAGGTATTGAAAAAAATACATTTGAGATTTCTCAGTACCCTGCTATAGTGTAATACTGTGATATTCCCAAGCATAATAGTATATAGTTGGATAAAGATTAATTAAACACGATTAGCTGATGTTTTGTTAGCATTCAGTTATCTTATTATTACATCATTTTTGTTTTGATAATTGTGTAGATGGCATTTGGCTTGTTGACCTGTAGGTCCTGCACCCACAAATGATTATTTTTGCATTGCATGTAGCTTGAGGCCTGAACACCAAAACAGACATCAGGGATGGTAATGGTTGGCTCGCTCACAATGCCCTTTGACTATTCTTTATCCAGGGTTTCCCCACAAATTCATTTATTTGTGGCGGCTTGCCACAATAAAAGAATCACCACAAATAGCTTCTCTAATTTTGGAGCTAGGTAGTTCATTAGGAGCACTGTTGAAATATNTGAGGCCTGAACACCAAAACAGACATCAGGGATGGTAATGGTTGGCTCGCTCACAATGCCCTTTGACTATTCTTTATCCAGGGTTTCCCCACAAATTCATTTATTTGTGGCGGCTTGCCACAATAAAAGAATCACCACAAATAGCTTCTCTAATTTTGGAGCTAGGTAGTTCATTAGGAGCACTGTTGAGATATATATATATATATATATATATATATATACATATATATATAGTACAGTTACTCATTACACCACACTCTCGGAGCACCCTCCCCCCTCAATCGTCAGTTTTTGCGCATGCAATATATTTCTTATGATGAACAATTGGCAGATGACAGATGATTAGACCAGCATCTACTGTAGCTGCTTCAAGATGGCGGTGAATGCTCCGCAATTCCCATTCCATATTTCTTGGCTGGAGTTGTCATCACCACAAGGTGACAGAGAAACCTCAAGAAGTCACTGCTTTTGGCCAAGAAAATTTCCACACATAAACACCCATTAAACCAAGAACTTTACTTTTTTTAGACTTCTGTTTATTTACCGATTAAACTAATGACACATGTTACTCAGTGAGCTGTAGAAGTGCTACATAGAAAGTGTAGTTGACTAAACAGAGCTTTGTGCACTGTTTTCCTGTTTTCTAGTCTTTATGCTAAACTAAGCAAACAGGATGCTGGTTGTGGCTCCATATTTAACAGACAGATATGAGAGTTGTATTTATCTTCCAGCTACGAATTACAGACAATAGCAGGAGGAATGTATTGGAAATTGGTTTGTTCAAGAAGAAGACCAACAACAATGCAGACCCAAACTGTAAGTACAACCACACACACATCAACAACTATATAGTCTATGCAATACAGAATATTGCATGAAGCCTGTGGTTTAAATAGCATTAAATTACACAGAGTTGCTGTCATTGCTCACTGCTTATTTGCCATGGTTACACACCCATGTACATAGACTTTAATACAGGCATCTGTGCCCGTATCCTGTTGGTTAATGGGACTGAACATACAGCACAGGCCCAAGGTCAGAGCACCTTTAGTATGAACAGTAGTTCCGATGATGCACACAGTACTATGTCCTTCCTGACTGAGATAGCGTAGGTGAGGGTCAAGTGTTTGTAGCCTGTCAGTGTTCTCTGTAATGCTTGCACTAGCAATGACGTACACACACGTGTAAAATTCGATGAGGCATCAGATGTTGCATGTGAGTAGAGACTCAACGGTGAGCACAAATTGGTCTGTTCTCAACCTCTTACATGTGACTCGCAAATGGTAAACCCGAACATCCCTAACATCTGTTCATGTCAACCATCCGTGAGCTGAAATGGCATCGAGCGTGCATCTTCACGCATAAAACAGGCTAAATTGACACACAAATCACCAGGCTGTTTTAAGCTGTTGTTATATAATAGGTAGCCCTGTCAGCTGAAGCTGTCTGAGAAGGTAATGTCTCTGCCACTAGGACACTTTTATGGCTATGTTTAAAGTGGGATGGTCAGAGTGGTTTGTGAAAACTTTTGCAGAATTGCGGTGTTAGGGAAAATGCATGCCTTTGGATTTTATATTGCTTTGTTTCCACTTTGAGAGTTAAGACTACATGCATTACTTTGGCTGTCAAGCTGCTCCCCTCTGCTAGTCAACATCTGTGGATGACAAGGAGCTTAGCCAGACAGAAACAGAGTGCTGAGTTTTTGACTAAACTTGCTCGTCTGCAGTCTACTGTCACTTTGCTTAGAAAAAAATTAATTATTAAAGAAAACAAACCAAAGCTTGGATGGCTATATGTTGAATTCCCTTGCAAATATCTAGAAACAGTTTTCCACTGTCCCTATGCGCTGACATCTGATGGAAAGGTGACTCCCTTTGCAGAAACATCAATAGTTGCATCACCTTATTCCTAGCCCCTTGATACCCTGTGTGAGTTATGAGCATGGCCTCTGGGCACTTGTTTCACTTAACCTGCATCTGCGAGAGTTAGCGGTAGGTAGGTATTCTGGAGAAATAACCAATATGAGAACACAGCTTGTGGCACCGTTAACTGAATAATCTGATCATATCTCTACCCTCTACTGCCTGTGGATGGAAGAACAACCTAAATAAGTGGCCTTGGATAACAGAGTAGCATATTTGGCTGCTTTATTGATTTCTTTGTGATCAGCGGTGAACTGATGAAAATCCTAGAAATCCAATTCCAAAGGCTCTGATGATTATCAGGACTTCCATACTAACAAAGTTGGAAGCCTCCCATTGAAATAACTTTTAAAAGAGAAAATGCCATATTCTTCCTCTTATAAATGCAAAGTTGAATTTATAAGAACAAAAACATAGTTCATCCACCACATGAGCACATATTGACTACTCACTGTGTTACCTTGAATTCTTGACAAAAATCTTGCTTTGCATGCATGTCTTTGCAGTGAACTTAGAATAAAAAAAAAGGCAAAAGATTTTTACAAACTTAAGCAATCAGGGTCCGCTAACATGTTACAGTATAAAAAACTTGCTCCAGGTAGTATGCCCTAAATGTGCCAGGGCATGCACGTGCGTTTGAACTCTGTAGTTCAAAGATTGTTTGTACCAGTGTGTTTTATATTGTAAAGATATAGTCAAAATTATTGTGTTTGGGAGGTACTGAGTAAAAGACTGAATAAATGAGACTTGGATAATACTGCACGATTTGTAGGAGAGTGTGTAAACTGATAATTTGATATAGTTTTGCTGTTGTTCAACAAAGTCCTCGTTTACTTTAATTAACAGAAAATTTCAACTTTTTGGATTCTCTGTTCACCATGAAGGCACGTGAGAAGTTTTCTGCATGGATTCAAGGTAAGTGAGTAAATAAATAAATAGATGATACATGGTAATTCTGTGGGTGAAAAATTCCTTTAAAGGAGGTGGAACAGAAACTTGGGTACATCAAAGAAGACAGAACCAAATCACCACATCACAGACATTTTTTTGTTGTTGTTTTTTTTTTTTTTTTAAATATTTTGATTAATACGTTTATTTGCTTTCAGATCAGAAAACCGATATCATTGTCTGGCATGGTGGTGGAATCCAACTCTATTAACTCTTGCAGATGCCAGTTAAGTAAAGGACTAACCAGAAGTTATCATGGGGGTATCATGGGGCTAGGAATACAACAGGCATGTACAAAACTATTTGCTATGACTTCACTAGCTTAACAGAGTAGCAGAATTTGTTTAATATTCAAGTAGTTGGACTGAGCAAACACAGCAGACATGGCCATGCCACTCTGCAAAATGTAAGACACAGCTGCCTATGGGCACTGTGAAAATAAGCTCGTCACATCTGCTTTAGGAAAGTGTGAAGAAGATTGAGGGAATGTTCCATTTCACAGGTATGGTGAAGACAACAATGCAATTTTGATTGAAAAGAGATGTTTACAGGCCCTAATGTTCCCTTAAATCTCTAATGGACCGGACAAGATGAATAAGTCGTCTTCAGAGCCAAGATTAGACTTGTCAGGCTGCATATGTAGGCACAGCCAAAGGGCCTCATCCTCTTTTCACACTAGACACTGAAGCTATCCATAATCCGCCCCAACGTAAAGAGTGCCAGGGAACTGGGTGAAACAGGAAAAGGACTTGAAGGAAGAAATTGCCTCCACTCCTGGAGAGTACGGCATTATGTCAAAATTCATTGACTCAGGAGCTACCACTGGAAATGTCCTTTCCTCTATATTGTTATTTGTAACAACTATATGATGCAGTGGTGACAGCACAATTGTGAAAGGTCTGACAGTCCTATTCCATTGTGTAAATTCAGTACTGAAAGGGCATAGATTTCTTTGATTTGAGACCAAAATAGTTGACTCAACTAGTACAGTCATTGCTTAATTTTAGGGCACGAGTTCTAATTGTGTTGAACAAATATGACATCACTTACTGCCCAACTCATTTTTAAAAAGTGTCTTTTACTTAGAGACAACAGTTGAGCCCCTGAAAGATTATTGTCTTTAATGTGACATGCCACATAATGTTGACTGAAGCTCCTGAAGACAAGGGGAGGGCTGCCGAGGGTAATAGGCAGAGATTGTGCGGACTTAAAGTCAATCGAGCTTCAAACCATTTGAGGATTATTGTAATAGGATCACTGCTGAACCTTATGGAAAGATACATATTTATGTCATATGCTCTTTCAAGTTGTGGAGATGAAAAATAACAGCCGGTTTCACCAGCTTAATGAAAGCTGTATCATTATGTAGATGGTAAGAATGAAATGTATTAAACAGGCAGGTTAATAAGGAATTTTAGGTCAACCAAGTCACAGTAAAGTAAATGCCCAACACTGCAAACATATATATTTGTTTTGTTCTTTATTGCAAGACAAAGTTTAATGAATTTCTTTTCTTGTCCTTATTAGGAAATAATAACGTAATGGCAGAACCTTAAACAGCTGGTCAGTCAGTTGATTTAAACATCCTTCTGGGCTGGGAGGCCATGTGGCCAAAATAAAAAAAAGATTTCAAGTTATGTTCCCATCACAATATACATTTAATAACTGATTTTTTATAATCATTAGCAAAAAATGTTAAAAAAAAATAAACTGTTTTTCCTAATAGACGGAGAATCTAAACAGATGTACTGTAATGTCGAAATTCAGTAAGTCTAAGTCTAGGACTTCATGTGCAGGACAGTTGAGCAAGAATAATGAAATACCTGCACCATCTGCAGGGCTGTCAATGTTGTGCATATTCAAAAATGATCCAATACAGCTATAGACTGTCAGTGCCAGATGCTTCAGACATCCACTTTAATAATCATTTCCAGCACAGAGTACAACAGTCTGATTCACCTGCTCCTGCTATTTGTGTTTCTTGACGAGACATCAGACTGGTTTCTTCAGACAGCTGGCTAGCTTGCGTTAGTTAGCCAGCAGGTCAGAACATACCAAACAAAGTAAAATCATACACTGTTTGGTCAGCCGATGTGACTGTTTTCCCTGGGTGATGCCAGAACTAGCTATCTGGACTCAGGAGACATTTGGAGTCAGGACAGTCCCATAACATTTACATCAGTTTGCAGGACTGTCATGACTCAAGGCTGCTAATGTAGCCAAATATCATCTGCTACTTTGTGCGTGATTATTACCTTTTTGTTCTCATCATAATGCTTCATTTGAACAAAAAATTTAAGTTAATTATACATATTTCCCAGCAATACCTTGAGTGCCAAAGAGAGATATTTCAGGATCTAGTTCCCAGGCCACCATGAAATCAGAACTGGATGATTTCTAAAGATCTTCATGACCCCCTGACCTTTTATCTTGCACCACCACCAGGCGAACTTTTTTTATTTGATCAGCACTTAAGAGCACAACAAATTATCTAAAAAACTTTTGGCAGACTATCCACTAAATTTGGAATGAATATTTATTGGTCCACAACACTTATGGCACTTTCACCAGAGTATTAACTCTTTCCATTTTGGACACTAATTGAGGTTTGATTTGGCTTCACCTTCAGGCCAGATCACAACTTTGCAACCCTGCAACATTGAGCACTTTCATGTAGCAAAGTAGATGAATAGGGATGCACCGATTTTGAAATTTCTGAGCCAATACCAACACCAATCAGAATATCTCAGACTAGGCTGCCTCTTTTTTATTAAAGATCAACTTATGGGGATAGCCATGAGATAGACTCCAGCCTCCCTGCAACCCTGAATACGACAGTTACAGATTAGGAATGTTGAATGAATTTGTTTGCAACGTGTTGTTTCTTCACATTTTTTAAAAATTTGTTTCATACATTCTCCTTATTACGGGTCATTCTTCAACAAAGGGGAACACCTGGAGCAAAGTAAATCAGCGCCCCAGCTGACAGCTGCTCCAGACCTCCTTACCAAACAGCGAAAAATGGACCACACGTCAGGGGACTCAGACACCCAAAGAAACAAGCGTAAATAATTAAATGCATTACTAAAACCTTAAATACAAATTCATTTATTGACATTACCTTAACTAATGTCTTATCTCACAATTCACTGATGTTCAAAGAAAATCCTATTTATTTTCATTTTCACTTTGCTCAGTGAATGCAGCCTGCTCAGATGTCATCACGTGACCTACATGTGAACAGTTGACAGCTCTAAACACTAATAAGTGGACCATGGTTGTTAAGAATTTAATTGAACATGTGAAATTTAATCAATTAATCGATAGGCCATAAAATGCTGTTAGGGTATATGCAATATGTTGTTGTGAGCTATGACTGAGGATAAAATGCTTTCGGTATTGTTTGAAATAAGCAGAGTATTAATGTTTTTTTCAAAAAGCGATTAATCATTAATTATACAGATTAATCGATTAAGAAATGTGCCTACAATTTGCAACCCTAGCTTATACCATATACTAAAGGGTATGAATGAATTTGAAAGCTCAGAAATAACAAACAAAATCAATATTTCTAATCTTCAAAAACTGTTTATACTGTTCAAAGGCTGCTGTTTGAAGGGAGATTTGTGTAGTCAAGTTCATGCTGGTGTTTATTTCAGTCAGAAAGCTCTGCAGTCAATTTCACTGATGAGCATACTTTGAACTGGAGACAGCGATGTCTTCCAACAGACAACATT
Source organism: Plectropomus leopardus (assembly GCF_008729295.1). NCBI lineage: Eukaryota > Metazoa > Chordata > Actinopteri > Perciformes > Serranidae > Plectropomus > Plectropomus leopardus. Next base: position 27,647,040 of record NC_056475.1, on the reverse strand, counting down.
ACAGATTAACAAGACAAAATGATGGTAACATTTAAATATACACTCTCAAAGCAGAATTTTCCCAAGGTATCATATTCAAAGACAAGGAATGTGGTCATTCGCACCTTCTAGTTACAGAAACAAAGCCACTTTACAGTTTAAGGTAAGACGCTTTCAAGTGCTCATCACAGGGAGTACTATTCAGTCCTTAAAAATAGAACTATAATGTCTTGTGTGGTTTTGGAGGGGGCTATCAAAAGTCTCTGAAAATATAACTGATGATGTATTCTGGGATTTTCAGCTTCAGCTTGGAGACTACACATTTATAGCAGAGAGGATGCATTACAAACTGGGGTGTAAGGTTTGAAACACGAGCTTTTAGCAGGCAGGATAGGTCATTTGAAAGACGCTATTGAAATGCGATTGTTTGGGGGTTTGACCTTTCCTAAAAAGTACGGCTCAGAATATCTCAGACTCAACTGCCTCTTATCTAAAGCTCCAGTGTATAAGATTTAGGAGATAGATTGCCAGATCTCTACAGATAGTGACGGCACAGTTAGTGTGCCGTCAGTTAGTATATATATAATATATATATATATATATATATATATATATATATATATATATATATATATATATATATATATATATATATATATATATATATATATATAATATATTAAATATAATAACTGGTGATGCCCCGATTTTGAAATTCTGGGCTGATATCGATACAGATGTTTAAAATAACAGTTTTGAAATCTAAAAATACAAACAAGTGTTTCAAAAATCAAGAGACATGATTACAGGATCCGATAAAGTCGTGATTGTACAAAAAATATGTACAATATACAGTATCTGAATTAAGGCTCAGATAGTTTTTATCAGTGTCTGACAACATTACCGAAAGGAAGCTACAGAGTTTTTTTTACCTTTTGCTGATTGGTTTGTTCTGAAATAACACAAGAGGTGGACACGCTAGTATAAGTCGGAGAACGGAATACTAGAAAGAGTTTTTTGTGTCGGAGTAAGGGTAGCTAAGTGTTCAAAATGGCTGAATATTAAACTTATTTTGACAATGTGGAAAGGTCTGCAAGATTTCAGAATTAAACTTTTACTTTAGTTATTAGGTCTGTAGCCAACTCAGAATTATGCCAGTTGAATCCCATTTGGCTGCTAGATATGAATATGATTCTGCTTTTTTTTCCCATATGAAGTTTTAAAGTTTGAACAGGGCTAAGCACGACATTCAGCGGCATTCATGTAAACAAGCCATGGTGCTAACGACGGATCAGCAGTATGCAACATTTTTTGCTGACATTAGATACCAAACAAAAGCCAGAGACTGTGTCGTCTCAAGCTGCTGTGAGCTGTAAATTCACTACCTCTAAGTAGAAGAGAGAAGATAATGTTTTCTCAGAGCCTCACAGAGCAGAGTGTCTCTTCCTCTATGATGCTGTATCAAGCCAGCTGCAGCCTCTGCTAAAGAGTAACGTGAAAGTCAGGAGTGTTTACTCCACAGCAAAGTCTGGGGACCAAAACGTCCTCAGAAGTACACTGCACAGCACACTGACAAGTAAATAAATCTAAACAACAAACAAACGACTCCAAATTTCAGGGTGTAGCCTGAAACATCACCAAACAGACGGGATCAGCAAAAGGTAAACAAAAGAACATTTAATTTCTCTAAAATATCCTTTCCGTAAACAGATAATAACAATCTGAGCCTGTCAGTGGCAAAAACAAACACTTTCACAATTACCGGTGCACAATTACTTGAAGATAAAACACTGCAGCCCGTTTTTCCACTGCAGCTGCAGGCGTCACTCTCAATAAAGCACCAATTTAAAAAAAGAATCATTAGTAACTTACACTGTAGACACAAAAACATAGGAAAAAGGATTCCTACATTCAAAAATACCAACGTTTCCTTTTAATCCGTCAGAGAAAATGAAGATTTTAGGTTGTAAATTCTTGCCGCTGAGTTAATTTCATGGCAACCTCATAATTGCGGAGAAACACTGTGTCGTTAGGGCTGATGAAGGCCGTGAGCCTCATCCCACAATTTATTCTATTTGCCATAAGCCCTCCAGACTCAAAGAGCAGCTCAATCAGATAGCATGGCCGCTCCATCTGTCACTGCTCTCCCATCCTCATCACACTTGCAGCCAGAAAAGAATATGTGGGGAATATCCACAAGGAAATATCACTTTACACTTATTATAACTCCAATTAACCCAAGAAATGACAGCAAACATTTCGTTCCAAGGGGATAAAGGCTCTTTGGATGGATCCTCGCTGAGCAGAGGAGGCCTCTTACACAGGTCAAAACAAATTAAATGCCATAAAATTTCTTTACAACACTGCTGCATGGATTCACCCTGATAATTAACAACATGGAAACACAAGTCGGGATAAAAAAAGTTCACAAATGATCAGGTAGATGTCAATTAAACAGGTCTTAATGAAGCATCAATGCAGGTTACTGAAGCAGCAGCAGTGGGAGCAGATAGGAGATGTTAGACAAAAGGCTTTCTGCCACTGCTGGACCAGAAAATCAATATGTTGCTGTTGGTCACCACTGTTCTTTGTGTTTAACACCTGTAGATCACATGGAAAACCCTTTATCTACCACCTCTCCTCGCCAGCACACGGACAGAGATCTCTATTTAAAAAATTTGGTATAGATGAACATTGCTGCCTCTGGGGGGCTGTTACTTTTATTTATCTGTTTTCTTAAGTGTGTTTGGTGGTTGTGAGTGGGAGAGTGTGTCACGCCGAAGCCAAGTAGTGTGCACAATCTGGCGGTGCACTAATTAGCGATGATCTAGGTGAAACGCTAGCTGTGTTAGCGTGTGTATAGGTGTCTGTGGGCGATACACACAGTTTGAGGGAGCAGTTTGACAGCTGCTTCGCCTCGAGCTTTAAGCTAATTTAAGAATAAAATGGCCCACTAAGTTAAATAGAGAAGGCAGCTTAGCCGTGTTAACATGATCGCCCTGTCACACTGATGCACATGTTAAAAAAAAAAAATGCAAATAATAATAATGATTTTAATACAATCTGGAAAAGAATAGAGGGAATAGAAAAGGTGGTTGCAAAGATGAAGACAATACATAAAAGCATGTCTAGAGGGGAGCAATTTCAAAGGAGATTTACTGGATAACATTGAATTAACTAGCTTTCGTTCCTCAGGCGGGCACGTTCAACACTAAACCCCCCACAGCCAAACTGCAATCAGCTTTATTCTTGACTCAAGACTGAGAAAGAGTCAAAAGAGCCTGAGGATCGCTGGATGACAGGAAACCCAAAAGTCTGACTGTAGCCACGGGCCAGATGCTGCTTTAGCCTACTTTAAATTTGATCATTGAAGAGTGATGACAGCAAGCCGAAGCCTCACAATATATCTCGCAAGTTTACATCATGTTTTAGCCTCTGGTTTTAAGGAGACGCGCTGGTGCTTTGGTTGACAACACCCTGCTCGGTGTTTTCAAAAGTATCACATTTGTCTCAGGATTCCCGAGTAATGCACTGTCAGTGTGACTGCGTCTCATGTTCTTGATGTGCATGTGTGATGAACATTTTGCTGGCAATGTGCAAGTCTGACTAATTCATTACAAGCTGTGACAGCCACATCCAACTGACAGGCCAATCCCTCTCTCTTTTTGCTGAGAACCTCTTGATAGGACTTGTAATAAGATGGTGAAATAAAACGCCATAAAAGCCATCTGGATAAGCTACTCTACACAACAAAAATAACATAATAATGGTACAATAATGCCCGAGGACAAATGTCCGGAGCTCACTGTTGAGCCAAGGACTGCACTATAAAGCATTTGCTACAAGATGCCCTGTGACTCTGAAAAAACGCTAAGGGAATATTTTACAGGACTGAAATATTAAGGATAAGCTAAGTTATTTAAGGATAAGGAGTATTTAAGGATATGCTTAAAGGGGAACTCCGGTACTTTTCAACCTGGACCATTTTTTCCCATGTTTTTATGTCAAGTGACTGGGTATGACATTTTTTACAGTGCGATAACGATCTCAGAAAATATAGCTTCATCACGATATTATATAAATATTATTATGATAATCAGTCTGAATGACTCTTAAAGGAATGACAACAGAAGGGTTAGCTTTGGTTGACCTAATGTTTTATTTCTATAATTAAGACTTGAAACCATTTTTTTAGTATAAGTAAAAAAGTCTCCCTTTTGAAAATAACTAAAGTACAGGAGGGATTCTCTGTCCGGTTGCATTTTGTTTTTTTTAAATTATCATAGATAAGCTAATGTATACAGAATAATAATTATCAACTTTTATATCCCCCATACCTTAAACCTGGTATATCGCTTAAAACCCCTCTCCTGGGAACGACTATTTTTGAAGAGAAGAAGAGAGAGGTTCATCTGCCAGCAGCTGTAAAACAGGCTGCAATGTAACCACTCTGGGCAGGTGCTTCCCCTCAATTTATGTCCATAACTAGTGCTTAACTAGTGTCTAACAACATTATAGAAGGGATCCGTCAGAGAAACAAAATGGTTTTCTTTGCCTTTTGCTGATCCAGTCTGTTTGCTGGTGTGTGTAACCAAGATTCTCCAAAGGAGAAGTCTCATTCTGAAATCTCGCAGCCTTTTCCATGTTGTCAAAATTAGCTTAGTATTTAGCCATGGCATTAAGAATCAGAATTCAAACACTAAGCTACGTTTACTCTGACACAACAAACTCTCCTTGCTCCAACTTTCACTAACGTGTCCACTACAGTTTTTTCTTCAGCAAGCCACCTCTTATGATATTTCTTAACAAGACAGATCAGCGAAAGGTAAAGAAAAACTCTGTTGTCAGACACTCATAACTACCTGAGTAAAAACAAGCATTTTTAGAGGATGCAGTTTAAATCAATGGTGCAAAATTATTATTATTATTATTATTTTGTTTCCAAGTGTTGCTTGATGAAAAGTCTTGTTCTGAAATCTTGCAGACTTTTACACATTGTTGAAAAAAGCTAAATATTCAGCCATGACACTGAAAATCTTCTTGAAAAGAAAAGTTCTCATATAATATGTAATCACAGTAAACTACTACCGGCACTCCTTTCTCCCAGTCACATTTCTATCATTTTCTTTCTGCAGCATTTCACATCACGTGAGATGTCAGGATGAGGCTTCTCCTTAAGTGAGACTTGGACACAAAAAGACCAGAAAAAGAAATCTCTGTGGGGTCCTTTTCATAATGTTGTAAGACACTTGAAACTTACAATAACAATCTTAGCGTGTTAGTGGCAAAAAAAAGCATTTTATATGGAGGTAATTTGACGGGGTGCACCTGACCAGAGTGGTTACACTGCAGCTTGTTTTCTCCTCTCAATACTGCACCTCTTTCAAAAATTACTGCTTTCCTGAAAACTCAGTTTGACATTAAAACATAGGAAAATAGGGTCCATTTTAAAAAAATATTAGAGTTCCACAATATAATGTACCATTATGGCTTCATACTCAAAAAAATCTAGGTTTTCCAAAGTTATTATAGCTGATAATTTTCAGTCATCAACAATTCAGTTTTCTATTTCTTATAGCTTTGTCCAAACATATAGTTTGTATTTAATTTAAAAACCCCATTTTCTGTATTGATGGCATCAAATACAATCATAACAGGGCACCAGAGTGTGATTGACTTTTAAATAGTTTGTTCAAATGTTGACATATGTTTAAGTTTTTTTTTCAACAGCTTTTGCCAGTTGCCACAGGCAAGACAATTCTAATACAATTTCTGCATTTGTCTTTATTGTGACTGTAAACTCAACCCACTCACAGCAAGCTGAAGTTTCTGATCAGGATGAGTCTTGAGAGTGTATGAAAAGAGTAAAAGGTGTAAAGGAGGAAGGAGAAGAGGACGGCTTTAAAAAAGCACAAAGTGGAGACCGATGGCAGAAGAGACGGAGGGAAAGGCTGTCATGGCCAGAGCAGAGTCAGGTACAGGCAGCGGGGTTGACACGTGTGGTTAAGTGGTTTGCGGAATGTCAAGTTACTGCTTGTCCTGTAATCCCTTCTCTTAAAGCGCCACCATAGTTGGTGAAGATGAAACCTGCTGTGAACTCAAGAAATGTATGTATTATATATGTAGACCATAGCATGTTGGATTGCATATAAATTAAGACTCATTCTAATGCTGCCTGCGCCAAAATCTGAGAAATAGTCCTGCTTAGACCACATGCAAGGGACTTGGCAATATTTAGGACTTTTTCATTAATTACTGTAGGCACAATAGCATGACAGCAAAATGTAATTAAATATGTAAAAAATAAAATAAAATTTAAAAAAACAACAGAAAAAAGGAAAAAAGAAGAAATAAATTGGCACTTTCACAGCCAACTTCACATGATGCTCGTTTCAGCAGCTTTCGCCTGTCAAAGTCTGACCAATGTTTGGCACAAAAACCTCCTTGGTTACTCTGTCTCTATGTTCAGGATCAATGTCCTGCTGCACTGTTTTACAATTGGTATGTTCTGTATAAAAATGGGCCACGAGGAGCTCCCGTCCCCAAAGCTGAAAGTCAGCACTCAGCCATTGTTTCATTTCCCCATCAAATGTGCTGGAGTCGAATCAAAAAATGTCACTGTCCCAATACTTTTTTATTGCGCTGTACATATTTCCAAACAGCAATTCCGAGTTCCGAGTTTACCTCGCAACTCATTCCAAACAAATTCAATTTCAGCTGTGTCAAAAGAGAGAAGTACCCTGGCTGTTTGCTTTGGTTTTATAAGCCACAGATGGAAAAGAAAAGATCTGTTTCAAGACGGTAATAATCTTGACTTATCTAAACGAGAACAGTATGTTCTGCTACATTTTTTATATGTTGTAATATTTCCTAATATACTGCATGGCTTTATTGGATTAAATGAAGTAGTTTTAAACTTAAGTTCATAGTTTGATAGAGCAGATAAACTACCAGATTTTAGTATTAATATAAAAACAGGAAAAATTATAACAATTTTGATCAAAAAAGGAAACTTTGCATCTCCTGCCAACATTGTGTCAGGCAAATTAAGCTATTTTAAGTTAATTAATCATCAGCATTGATTACAGGTGCAAATGACGGCCCTACATGATAGTGGGTACATTTATATCTGCTCTAATAGCCCTGCATACTAATTAAGACATTAATCCAGAGGTTGCAATTTTTTCATATTTACACTTGTCTGTCTATGTCAGCAGGAGCATTGATAGAATAACTGTCTTAAATGTTCTGATTTCACCTCTTGATTTTATTTTCTTAAAGGGATGGTTTGGATTTTTTCAGGCGGGGTTGTATGAGGTACTTCTCCATACACAGTATATTACAATTAGTAGATGGTGTTTTGCACACTATTATTTTGGAGAAGCAGGCAGGAGACGCAGAAGCTGAGCAGTTTACTGCTGTGGAAGGGTATTTTTTTGCCACATAAATAAAACAATTTCAGAATAGTGTACCTTATACTGGGAGTATTTTCACTGTTTTACCTTCCTGTCAGACTGCAGTATGCGATGGGGAACTGAAGCTGTTATACTGCTCTCTCCAAAACCAAACTCCATTGAGAAGAACAGTGATATAACATTGCTGAACACAGAAGCTGCTGGTTTACCACTGCCTCCATCAGTTATTTTTTGTTACTCTATGACTTGGGTGTTTAACCCTTAAGCCCTGCTTTAATGTTAATACACAATCTTGCCAAAATGTATGCCATATATATGAACACAGCCAAAATTATTAAAAGATGAAGAATGAAAAGCAAAAGTTTGTGAGATTATCACAAACAAGATCAGACTGAAAAGTAAAATGCGCCAAACAGTCCCTAAGGGTCCCTAAAGTGGTTTGTCCAGATTCACCAAAGGCAGCAAATAATGCAAATAGTAGAGGGAACAGTACCTCTTGTGTTCAGCGAGCTAAAACAACTGTTTTTGTCAATGGAGTCTGGTGGCTTTGATTAGTGTACAGATGTGAAACTTGGGATCCTAATGGCTTCACTGTTGGAACAGACTGTACGATATGTAAGTAAAGCAGTGAAAATACTCTCAATATAGCATAAACTTAATGTGATATAGTTTTTTTGGGGTGGGATTTTCTTTAGGTGACTAAGATAAGTTTTATTTCTGACCTCTCCACAGCATTACATTACTTAACTTCAGTTTCAACATTCCTGCTGCTTCTCCAAAGTTGGAGTTGGTATTTGGAGTGTTTGTTTACAGGAATGACAAAAAAAGGTACGAATACCCAACTTTTGTGCTTTTAGCTAACAATAATGATGCTTTTATCAAGATGTTCTGTGAAGAAATAACCTTAAAAAAAAACAACAACATTTTTTCAGTATTCCTCTCTATGTATAACTGCCCCCAGTCTAATCCACCACACCCCTGCTGGGTGAAATCATTTTAATTGGAACTGTGTGTATCCCTAATTGAACTATTATTGCAATCTCTGCTGTCACACCAACAAGCATGCCGCTGCATTGTTCCTATCATGTAATCAAAACAAGTCCAGCCATTCAAGTTTTGAAAATTAATCTAAAATGTGATAGTTTGGGGATGTTTTCATTTCATCTTGTGCATCAAAAAAAGTATCCACTTACAAACACACGTCACCATTAGGTATTCTGTTACCAGTTATCCCCCTGATTCCCAGTGGACAGTACCATACGCTTTAAAAAGCATCCTGGGAGTGAGTGACTGAGAGACACATGTCAGCCACACCTGTTCCAGTCTTATGTAACATCACGTGAGCACAAAGAGATACTGGGCTGGAAGAAAAAGCCCACATGGTTGACACCATACAGCACATTTACACAATAATAGTCATACAAGAGTGTGCAGTCAGTGGGGGGACAAGGAAGAGCAGCTGCAGTCTGGATGCTGCACCAGTGTGGGCAGATAAGGGCTGTGCTGGAGAAGTGGTGTGAGATTTAAGATGAAGTGGCGTGAATTGCAACAGAAATGTGGGAACATGGAGTGGTGATATTGAGGGATATGTAGATGAAATGAGACAAAAACACTGCAGTGCACCTTTGAATGTATCTGTCAAGTCTGAGAAAGATTTCAAGCTACGCATTGGGCAATAAGACCACATGATTTACCCCCATTGTGTACCCAAGGTATGCATATTTCATAAATAAATCAGTTATGGAGAGATTCGTTTAACCTGTTCTATGATTATATTGTAATAGTAAATTAACACTACAGCCCCTTTTTAATGCAAGAAAATCAATTTGACTTTCAAGGAAGTTGTGCAGCAGTTTAGGGGTTTTGAACTTGTCTTGTGCTGCCTAATTCTACTTGTCTTGTTTAAAACATGGGTCGCAACACATGGGAGCTGGAGGATCACTATTTTAAAAGAACAGGTTACCCCCAAATCAAAAATACATAATTTTTTCTCTCACCTGTTGCAATATTTAGAATCAAGATTGTTTTGGTGTGAGTTGCCAAGTGTTGGAAATACTGGCTGTAGTAATGTTTTCCTTTTTTCCACTATAATGGAACTAGATGGCACTCAGCTTGTGGTGCTCAAAGCGACAAAGAAGTACATTTGAAAAACTCAACAAAAATGTCTCAACATTGCTGCTGAGTTTTTTAAACTATTTTTTTTGCTTTCTTTGAGCAACACAAGCCGAGTGCCATCTAGTTCCATTATATTGAGAGTAGGGCTGAAACGATTCCTCGAATAATTCGAGTAACTCGATTACAAAAAATGATCGAGGAATTTTCTCTGCCTCGAGGAATCGTTTAATTTTGCCAGCTCAAAGCATGGTATTTCGCCCGGACTACTTTTAATGCGGCACAACGTGCTGACGTCACGCACGTAAAGGAAGAAGAAAGAGGCGGCGGATATGTTTGGTTTTAACCATGGATGTAGAGGTAATGACGAAGAAGGCGACGAAAGCGAAGAGAAAGGCACAAAGAAAAGGCAGAAAATGTCAAAAGTGTGGGAGCATTTCAAGCTGGACACCAAGGCGAACACTGGTGCGTGTATTCACTGTAAGACAGCGCTTGCATACCACAACAGTACGTCTTCAATGCTGCAGCACCTCCACCGAAGGCCCCCTGTTTACTCCGAGAGCGGAGGACCGTCACCCGAGACAAGGCAAAATGAAGTTTAGGCTTTACACGATCACGATTTTTGGGCCGATCGCCGATCACCGATCAGTGAGTTTAAATAAACCGATAACCGATCACTGATCCGATCACGTGAGGAGCAATGTTTAAGTTACTTGTTTATGTACTTATATACTTATGTGCTGTTTCCTGAGTATCAATCTTGCCATGCCCCAGTCTGACTGAGATACAAGGGTTAAACATCAATGACCTCTGGAGGGCATTAAAGGACTGACAGGTTCAGTTAAGTTCAGTCTGGACAATCAAAAATATAACCCAAGACAAAAATAATTAGCACAACTTAGCAGTACGACGTGGACTCTCTCTCTGGGAATCTGCCACGTCTGGAGCATGTTCTCGTATTTTGTCACCAACGCTGCAGCAGAATGTGACTCGCGGAATTCCTGTGCGTGTAGGACCGCAGCTCGGAGTTTAAAGTTTGAGTCAATCCACTGGGCCGTTAAACTCAGTAGTGACATTGGGCTGACGTCTGAGGACCAAATGTCTGTAGTGAAACTGATAGAAGGATTGCCCTCCATCAGAAGGCTCTCTACACGTGAATGGACATCCCGGTGTAGCTCACTCAGACCTGTCTCACCGCAATACGTGTGCCCTGGGAGGCGGTAGCGTGGATCAAAGTAAGTTAGCAGCCGTTGAAATGCAGGGTTCTCCACAATATTAAACGGCAGGTCAGACAGCACAATAAACTCCATCAGCCTCCTTGTGCCACCCCTTGCCTTCTCACTGCCCCGACTATACGGACGAGCAGCACTGTCCAAAGTTGTTTGCTTTAGCATCTGTTTCGGAGTTTGCTTTTCTTTTTCTTTCTCTGCGCTGCGTTTCTTGAACTCGACATGCTCCTCCGGATGTATCTTTTCCAAGTGCCTGATTAAATTTGTCGTGTTGAAAGTTTTTGCCGATGTTCCCCCGCGAGGTACTGTAGCGTTGCATATATTGCAGATAGCTTGTGCTATGTCTGTTTCTCTCACTTTGAAAAACTTCCACACCTCCGACGTTGCTGTCGTGAAGATTCAAAGAAACTTTATTGTCCGTCACATAGCGACAGTACTCAAAACAGGAAGAGGCACGAAGACGAAAATGAAGTTTTTTTTAATCATGAATCATTAGCTCTCGGATACAAACAAATAAACATGTCGATGCTGTGAAAGTAGTTTGGAGTAAATGAGACAGATTTAAAAAATTTCAACATGACCATGACGTCATTGATCGGATCGGTGATTTATGACATGACGCCCAATCCCGATCATTTCAAAAAATAAAATATATATAAAAAAAATCGGCCGATCCGATATAGCCGATATGATCTGTGTAAAGCCTAATTAAGTTAACGTAGCGCTAATTAATGAGATTAACGTTACTGTAACTTGCTAACATAACGTTAGCCCTGCGGAGGGCTAGGTTTCTATTAATTATGACTACTGTCGATGCGTGGCTGACGTGCCTTTCATACAGGCTTTATTTAATCTGTAAAAACACAGCGCTGTAGAGTGATGAGGGTGGAAAATAAAAACATAATAAAGCTAACTGGGTAGTTAAAAAAGGAAACCGATGGTTCATTATTAGGTGAAATGTCTTATTGTCTCATGTATATTTATAATTGCTCTTTAACTAAACAAAAATATGTTTTATCCGATTACTCGATTAATCAATGGAATTTTCAGTAGAATACTCGATTACTAAAATATTCGATAGCTGCAGCCCTAATTGAGAGATGGCAAACATTTCTACAGCTGATATCTCAGACACTCAACAACTCACAACAAAACAGGCTTGATTGATATACAGCACTACAGGTAAGAGGTAAAATATGTGCTTTTGATTTTGGGGTTAACTGTCCCTTTAAGTCAAAGCATTATTTTGTCATTGTATGTTGAATCATGTATAGGGCTGCACCTAACGATTATTTTCTTTATTGATTAATCTATCAATTATTTTTTCGATTAATCTATTGATTATTTTTTCAATTGAATTTTTATTAATCTAACAATACAACAACAAATTTACCGAAAACAACATTTTAAAACGCTGCAGGGCATTATTCCCCAACAAAAAACAGCCGAATCTTAACAGGTAATCTGTGTTTTACAGTCTGATATAAAGTCTCTCCAAAATAAAATTAATGCAAGAGCTTGTTCTACTCAAGTAAAAGGAATGTATTGCAATCTACATTTAGCAATCCAACAGCAAATAATTAAAACAATGTAAAAATTCAAGTCACTTTTAGGAGGAGTAACAAATCAGTTACTCTTTGTTACAGTAACAAACCTGAAATCTAGCAGTCCAACAAAACATCTTAAAATTAGTGCAATTTGAAAAACATGATAACTTTTCTCTAAAAGAAATAATTGTAACTAGTACATTCTTTCTGCGTCAAAATAGACCAGCCTTAACTGGGCCTTAAGGCATATCACTGCCTGCTGATATGAGTGCTGTATTTTCACATTTATGAGCACATATTCCACTCATTTATGATATACAAGCTCCTGCACAGCTGACAACCCCATCCTGTAAATGTTTCAAAATAAAATGCATTGTATCAGCAACTGATGACATTCTGTCTACAGAGACACAGTCATATAGCTTTTGTTTTGAAAGGTAAGCAAGGAAGTTGAGGTAAAACAAACATCTTTGTATTTCCTCATCCCTGTGACAGAGAGAGACTTTAAACTGCAGTACAAAGTGGTATAAAATCAATATAATCATTCAGTTTGTCAGCAGTCTATTCATGCTGACAAACATGAGCGTCACGCGTAAAAAAATGGTGAGCCACCGTTTCTCTAGATGTGCTGCAGCTGACAAGCAGCTGGGAAGCACCTGATAAGCGCTGCTCAAGCGAGCAGTGTGCACGCTAACAAACAACATGATCGTCGCTGCTCATGCTCACATGGTGCGTGCTGTGTGAAACAGTATGACGCATCGATGCACGTTACATGAATTGACGTATTTACATAATTGATTATGTCGATTACGTCGATGCGTCACCCCAGCCCTAATTATGTATATTTAATTTATTTCTCAAAAAGTTATTTTACCTAAGTTTGCTGCAATAATAGACAATACAAGTAGTTTAAAAACACTATATGGAAAATAGTGCACTTTGTAATTTAATGGTTAGTGACTATAGATTGTTGACATGTCCATTAACAGGAATGGAAACTGCTTTAAACCTGCTTTTCTAATAAGCAGATCTTATTCATTTAGATATAGTATTATAAAATAATGGTAATTGTGTGTAGAACTGGTGTTTAATCACTCTATTACGGGTGTTCAGTACATTATTGACAAAAATGTTACTACTTTGGTTTATTACACTTAGCTCAGAATAGTCATTTGATTTCAGTGAACTTCAACATTAATAATCATCTGGCATTGTCGCCCAACCCACACAAACAACCCTTTTTTTGCTATTTGACAACCATCACCTTGGCAACAGAAATGATTATCGCAGCCATCACCTTGGCTCCTATAACCATCACCCTATTCAAACCATTATCAACAAAGCCTTTCATAATGCAGGGCAGGTTTGTGCTGTACAGTATTGCTTATCACACAACACTTAATAATGAGTCCTTCCATCAGAGATGATGCTTGTTATGTTTGTTTAGAACGAATGTCTAGATAAACAACTTCAGTTTTATATTGTATAGTATATAATATTGAATACTGTATTAGGGATGGGCAATGTGAAGATATCCAATATACTCAAATATCACTTCATGTGTGATATGGCAGATTACCGTAACATCATTTAGAGATACTCCTTGCAAATTTTAGTAATGTGGAACAAACAACTATCCTCTGCAAAATACACCACAAAACTATTCATATTAAAGGAAGTGGTACCATGTATCTGTTCAGTCATTTAAACCACTAAGCGGAGCAGATGATTACAGTCAAGCCAGGCTCCACTTTGAAAAAGACGGTCAGCCCATGTTTTTTGGGGTGTGTATATAGGTATTACGGTAAGAGTGTATAAGATCTGCCTTTAAAATAAAAGCTACCTTCTTGAGAACGTGACAGACAATTTCACATTAGTGAAAGTTAGGCTTAATAATAAACAAATTCATTTCCAAAGTTCAATCTGACTTAAAAGTAATAGAACACCACCTCAGGGAATCACCCAGACAATTATCAGCACATTCTGACATGGAATTTCAAAATTAAAGCCCTCTAAAATGTCATAAACAAGCTGTGTTTTCTTTAAATTCACATTACTAGAACAATCACACTGGTAGTATCATACGCATCCTAAGACAGTATATATATGACAGCTCCCCAAAAGTGCAGCCAAAACCCTAACAGTGGATAAGAAGGAACTCCCTCCCAAAAAACCCTTTAATGGGACAAAAAAAAATTTATTTGCAAAATGATGAATATATTAGGAAAATTCTATTTATATTACTACATCTATTTCAGGGGGCTGGTCCCATTGCAGATTTGGAATGATATAGTATGTTGTGTTTTGCACTGATGTGGAGACAGATTTTCAGAGCTTAAAGGCATTTTATGCTGAAAGTTCTGAAAATAAGAGTCCATTCTTGCAAGGCCACCTGGCAGTCTACAGCACTGACATAACTTCCCCAAGTATCATCAAACTATTGACGTATTTGGTTAGAAATAGTTTTTTCTTGTTTACCAGTCGATTTCTGTGGCAAAACTCCACACCAGCAAATTGAGAATATCACAAACAAGATCAGACTGTGAATCCCTCAATGTAAAGTCTGTGTGACCGCTGTTTTATAGAGAGAGCTAAGAGGAACAATGACTGAGCACTGAGGGGAAGTCGAAAGTTCAACGTGATTAATTCTTGCCAGTTATATCTGATATGATTACACAAACATCTTGCTTATTGTCCTTAAGGTGTCCAGGATCCGTTTGGTTTCCATGTTTGTGTTTGTTTAGTTTCTGTCCTTCACTGCTAAAACCCAGCTCCCTAACTGCTGTGGTAATGCACTGTAGTCCAGCTGCGTTCTGAGTATCCAAACAAATTAATAATTTAAATGTTTTCAGAAAGGCTGGGATAACCTGCATAGTGTTTCTGCTCTTTGGCAACGCAGCACCCTTTTTCTCTCTGCATGTGTACATGCAGCTACTCCCGCAATATCAACAAGGGATCCCAAGAATAACAAATTAATGTTTTTGTTTTGTTGTTTTTTCGAAAAAGGGGGGGGAGGCCGTGGGCTGACATCCCTGACATTTTGATGAACTTTAAAAAAAAAAGGGAAACCAAGAAATTTAAACACAACTGTTTACGGGCTTAGGATTCATAGGGGTACACAGATTTGGCTCAAAATGCCTAATCTCACGGAACCTTTTAAAAACATTGCGATGCATGTTGCAATGATTTTAGGTGTTTGCGAAAATAGTTGCGATACTGTCTTGGATTTCTCGGATTAGAGTCTATTTTTGGTGGTAGGTGGGATGGGTTGGCATAGCAACAGCTGATTGCCTGCAGTTCAATGCAACACCGACAGACCCTCTCCATGATCTGCTTTCCTCCTACTCTCTGCCCGGTTAGCACCAGCTAACAAAGTAGCAGCAGCTAACATCCAATACTGAACCTTTAAACGGTAATATCTGTTAAGTAATTTTAGCTGTGTGATGTTAACAGTTAGCCCTGTCACTGTACGTGTAACTCTGTCCTTATCACAAATGTAGCATCCTTCTGCTACTGCTTCAAATTAAAATTGTTCAACTATTGAATCAAATTGTAGCTTTTAATGTGAAGAAACGGGAAACACCATGGTGAGCACTAAGAGCAATTGTTCACCAGAAATGCATCAACAAAATTAAATTTTCAGTGTTTTCTGACAGCAGATCAGTTTCAGATGTTGCAGGGAGTGAGGGAGCATGAATGTCGACAAATGAACTAGAACTGAAATCCAAAAGAGGCCCCATGAGAAATTATATGAGATGTCTGTATATGGTTCTCAACATGGAGGTGACAGGCTAGCAGCTAACGGTGCAAGCTCCACAAACAGTGCTAAACAACAGCAGCAGCACTTCGAGTAAACGATGTTAACCAGCAGGGAACCACTTTCATCCTGCAATTCTGCGATGATGCTGATCTGATATCAGCAGTAACCGCTGTCTGAGCGCAGTGCAAAGTGGCAGTGCTGACTAACCCATGGTAAACACACATGCACTAACATGTACGCACTGCAGGACCAATTGTAAACAACAAACCACAGAGAAGCTCAGATCACAACACACACAGGCAGTGTGACTTCATTCTTTGCTCAGGATGCAATTATTCCACTATATCTTTACAGCAAATATTGATGTGTGGCTATACTAATGCTCTGAATGTGGTACACAGCACTTATAAGCAATGCATTTGAAATGTTTTAGGTACATAATCCTAACTGTATTTTCACCTAATTGCACAGTATTAACCCAAACTCAAACACAGTGTACTATTTTAGAGCGCTGAACTTTTTTTTTTTTATACTGACACTGGATCAAAAGAAAAGAAAACATCCCTGCAGGTAATCAAGAGTTTTACAGAATCCTCCAATATTGACGTTCCTGATCTAGGTCCCCATTTGCAATGTACTTTCCTTTACAGTTTCCGGAAAGCATTATCATACTGTTTGTTCTGCATCTATAATTTCTGAAAACATTTAAGTATTGAAGGCAAAACAGGCAGAGGCATCTGCAGTACTATTTTGTATGCAACACATAGTGTATGTCACGTGTTATTACACTCTGGCATAAATCAATGAATGCACAGGTCAAATCAATATTATAATGGTTTGTCTACAGCTATAATAAAAGCTCTTTTGACCTCATATAGCTGAAGACACTGAACACATGGGATAAGGAAGGAGCTGTCGCTGTTACTTGGGAATCTAGATGCAGTGGCACCAACAAGGGGGGGGCAAGGGGGCCAATGCCACGCTGATATTATTGCTGGCCCAACTGGGCCCTGAGGGAGAAATAATTGGAGGCTGGCAGTATTGTCCTCAATAGGCTGTGGCGTACTCATTTTTTCAGCTAGTGCAAAGGTATTTTGTGAAACTAGACAACCTAAGGTATTCACTGGTACCAACCATGCCGACATAGCATGTAAGGAAGGGGGCTAAATACCCCTTTACATTTAGGCTACATTTTGGCAACTGGCATAACCATTTTTTAAGGGGTCCCTTGAACTCTTGTCTCAAGATATTTGAATAAAAATGGGTTCTATGGGTACCTACAAGTCTACATTTGAGAAGGTTTTGATTGTGTTTTGTCTCTTACAATCAATAGTCTTCCTCAAATTAAAGCTATATATTTGTCTTTTTAAGGAAAAGGACAACCAGCCTATTTGAGGAACTCGGAATCTCCTAAGGGCTCATTTATACTCCCTTTACATATGGAAATAGATTTATCCATTTCAAATATTGTAAATGTCACTGCCTTCATATTTCCATGCGTCCTTTATGATAGCAGAGATACAGCCAATAGATGGCACTGGAGTCAAAAGCTGCTAATGACAAACAAACAAGGCAACTTTGGAGGAGTTCATAACAATGTACCTTTTAATGGAGGCAGCACTGTGGATGGCAATGGTCTGTGAGGCCATGACATACACAGCTACATGCAGACAGACAGTTATTTTACTTTCACAAAATTACAAATTTGTTGAGTCCCGCCATTTTTTAAAATGTATGTTGTCTCTTCTGGCTGTATCTTGCTTGAACTGCACTCCATTGCGCCAGTGATTTCCGTTGGTACTGCTCTGTTTCTTTCATATTGGTAAGCTTTCAGAAAACATGCACGAATGAAATTCCCAAACTTTAGTTACGATTATTGGTTTTGATGTGCCACCGAGAGTCTGAGTGACCCCATGTGGCCACCCCAGATAAAAAACTTTGTAGTGGCTCCACTGTCTAGATGCATAGCATAGGGGAAACCTTGCCGAATTTTTAAATAGAGCATCAATCACAAATGGAAACAGAAAAAATGTATGCATGTGTGGGAGAATTAGGTGCATTATGACTACAGACACTTAACATAATGGGTAATACAGTCATCTACAAGTCATGCAGCGGGTCCTACAGCTACATACTGATCATCTGCTCCAGGAGGGGATACCAGAAGAGTTCAGCAACACGTCCTGAAACACAAGCCGGCTTCACTGTCTCACATTGGTGGAATTTCGACACAGGATCATCTCTCATTTGAGTAAATGCATACATTTTGCTTTGCCATGCTATTCAAGCTGCTGCAATGCAAAACAGCTGCTGAAATTTAAACGCAGCCTTAAGAGGACTGTCACGTTCGTTGGAAAGTGTACCTTGACAGATGAGCTGGCTGCAGTGATGATGCGTAAGTTAGCTTAAGTAGAGCACTGAGACTCAGTGTATGTGATGTATTCTGCAGAAATGATTTGTATGCCGAAAGTGTTGAGAGGTTTCCTGTACTCCAAGGTACCGCTCTGAGGTCAGCTGAATAGGCGGGGGGGGGGGGGGGGGGGGTTCAGCGCATGTACTGACTTTTAAAACGGACAAGTCGTTCCAAAACATGCAAGACTTTGTAGCTTGCTAAATTCTGATTACATGTGTGATTTCTCCTGTGCAGTGTTTGCATGATATTGGATCGTTTTTTTCTTCTGTTCTTTAATTCAGTAGGCTGTAAATTGTCAATTTGGCAGAATAAAAGAGTGGATGCTGAGTAAAACATTTCAACAAAAAGTCGATGGCAGCATGTTATCAGCTCCAATTCTCTGTATAAGCTGACACTGAAACCTCAAAGTAAAATTAGAAATCATGCAGCCTCATTGGGCCTGACGAGTGAATAAAAAGAGTCCGAAATACAATAGAGCATCATGTTGGTTCACATCGGGCACTTGGTTTCTGCATGCCATCAGATGATCAGAATCGCACTCTTACAATCACTTATCACATTAAAACAAGATAATTAGCTGGTGTTGATAATCTGACAAGCTCACACTTTCACTCCGAGTCCTCTGAGCTGCTCTGTTGAACGCCCTTAAATGCAGAGTGTTTTCCACCAAGTGCATCTGGACATCTATTTGCAACAAATGATCCTGAATGCTTTGATCTAAGTGTCTGACTGAACTTCCTGACATTTTGTAAGAGCACTGACTGCACACGCTGGCGGTTTTAGAAGTCCACAGTGCAACCCCTTGGTTACATACTCGACTTTATAGCAGCTGATGCTGATGTTCACTAAATTCAAGTGATCTGATGGATAGTTGGTTATAATTCAAAAATACAGTTTGAGGACACTATGACGTCATATTTAACACTATACCATTTATGAATATGACATCTATTGCACGTGTGTCCGTCCTGGAAGAGGCATCCTTCCTCAGTCGCTTTTACTGAGGTTTCTACCATATGTTTTTCCTTAGTCGATATGAGCGTCTAAGGACAGAGGGATGTCGTGCTGTAAAGCCCTCTGAGGCAAATTGTGGTTTGTGATAATGGGCTTTATAAATAAAATTGAGTTGAAAAACGGTGCTACGATCAATCTGCCATCTATCAGCTGATATTGGTTCTAAATAGTTTGATTGGTGATTTCTTTAAAGGCCAATCAGAAGAACCGATAAGATGACACAAAACAAAAACTATTTCTTTACTTGCCACTAAAATGCAGAGAAAAAATGTCATAAATTGGTCAGCGAAGACATGTGTGTTTGTGTGTATATGTGAGAATGAAAGAGCATTGTATTGGTAAATAAAAGTGCTGGTTATAAGTTATATGTGGTGCGTGTGTGTGTGTACATATAACCGACATTGTAATTGTAGCAAGTACGAGTGGGGAAATTGGGAAATTTCGATAATACCTGAGCTGCCCAGTTATGACATTTCAGTGCAGCAGAAATGGCCAAAAGCAAGGAAACGGTGTCAAAAATTGACAGTAAAAAATTATTAGATATTTTGTTATTTTCTTCCTAGTAGCTATCATTTACTTTAGTAGTTGCACATTTTAGTATGTACATATATTAGTTGTTGCAAACTTTGAACTATAAAGCATACCAGGTGAGTATACTAACATTAATAACATTATTTTATGCCATGAGCTGCCGACTTGACGTCATAAATGCATAAATATAACGGGCAAAAGTCAATGCTTAGTCAATGGTAGAAACTCTTTTCTTAATTCACATATTAAATTTTCATTTTTGATCACATGTAATGTTTAATACCGTATTAATGTTAACTGCTATCTATGTGGAGAGACCTAGATTTAATATACAAATATACAAAAATATAAAACAGAATATATAAAATATATCAAAATCAAAATAATATTCAAAAATATAAATAGAAGAAACAGCTATCAACTTCTTGTTTAAACGCTCTCAACATTAAAATGCCACCTATCTTTTTCTTTTTGTAGCTTCCATGTTTTTTTTCCAACTTTATGACCTCAGAGCGAACATACCAAAAAAGACTTCTTGTCCCTTTATTTACACAACAGTTATGACAATTGTCGCAATTAAATGTGAAAATCACTTTTTTTTCACTAAGTTGAATTATTTTTTACATATATTCATTTTCTTATTCTGCCCTTGTAACCTGCCAGACAAGTTCTGTTTTTCATGGAATCCCACTACAGCCCAAATCTCATGCTGCCTCCCTAATACGATAACCCAATAACACATTTCATGCTAATTTCTAATGCAAAAGGAAATCTGTTGTGTTAAATATGCCATTTGAATATGAACCAGTTTAAAGGTGGTGGAAGAACATTTCTTTATTGTCCAGGTAAATGAGTTTTAATCTGCATCTGCACCAAAATTTGATTTAGCTCCACTGTTTTCCTCCAGTTGCAGCAACAGTATGATTCTGCAACTGTATGTGAAACTTTCAGACGAAACTCTCGCACTGCTGATTAACATTAATGTTTACTGCCTTCAAACTAGAGGTCTTGGCTTTTAGACAGCATAGTACCCCTGATATTTCCACATTTTGGGAGTGGGAAAGAGTGGAGCCCAGTTTATTTGAGCATGCACAGGGGCCAGCAATGATGACTACTGCAGAGACCCTGAATCATCCGAACTTTTGACATCTACACGATGAGACATGAACCGCTGACCTTCAGACTTGAAACTGCTGGAAGACCAACAATCCTTCATACACTAACAAAAAACGGCTAAATGTCTTGGTACAAAAGGACCAGATCAGCAGTTCAGAGGCCGCAGGGTGTAACAATAACTCAACAGAAATTACAGGATTAACCCTTTAAAACCTGGACAAATTGGTTTTAATTCTTTCGTAAAAATGGGGAGAAGGTGACAAGCATTGGCAAGTTTTTTTTTTTTTTTTTGTGTTTTGTCATATTCTACCAATTTCTTACAATTTTTTTTTTTTTTTAAATCAAATTCATTTGCACAGAAGGGTGAAATGCAGCACAAGAAAACTGATGTCGGTCCAGGTTTCAAAGGGTTATGCCATCTGATGGAATCTAGCACACCACAGGACACCCAAACATTAGCCTCTACCTATAAAGTGTCTGCTGCTCACCGTTTAAGTGAGGAGCTTTGCGGGATGCCTGATTTTTGCACAGGGCTTCAACAGAGCAGCTACTCTCACAATTAGTTAATTAAAGGTCAGGTACAGTATACAGTTTTATCTGGAAGGCTGAATATTTTAAATCAAAACAACAACAAAAAGGTTGTGATTTTCATATTTAAATGTGTTTTGGACTGAAGATTGGTGGTGTTGCCTTTTGCAGTGATGAGTCAAACCTCGCTGTCGATAGTTTTTCCGGCTAAACTGTTTGATTTTTGACAAAATGATTTGCCTTTTTTACCATGTGCTAACCAACCAAAATTAAAACCTACTGGTGCACCGTTTCCAAGACAAAAAAAAGAAAAAGTTCTATCAAGAGCTGCCTGTGGTTCTGAGGTGTATTACTCTACTCTAATTTGGACACCAGGGTGTTATTCTGTCATTAGTTGTGTTGAGACGAGTACTCGGATGAAATGAGTATCTTGCACAGATCTTGTGATAAAAAAAAAAATGATCTGAAGCTCAATCCTGTGGCTGTTCTGTAAATAGTTTCCTTTTTAAACTATATCAATATCAGGTATAAAATAACAGCTTCTGGTTCCGTCCCACCCATTTCCAATTGAAGACACACCCATAGTTTAGTTGATTGAACAGACATTTGAATGTATTCATCTGAGGCACATTTACGATGGTGTGACATAAAAATAAAACAAAATCTTCAATTAAGACAAAATATCCATCGTGTTCATTGTCAGGTAGAATTTGAAAGCCTTTTTGGGGGTCATACCACTATCCAAAAACAAAATTTGTCATTGTACGTGTGTGCAAACCACTGATTACATTACATTTGCACATTAGATACATTGAAACTTAACAACGCTGTACTTAACCCTCTGGAACCAGAGTAAATTGCCTCTTTTTTTAAACATGGGAAGAAGTTCAAAGTAAGAAAAAGTAAGTTGGAACAAGGTACAAGATATTGTAAAAAAAAAAAAAAGTTTTTAAAAATAATAATTCTGTAAAATTATTTTAATATACAATTATGAGTCTAAAATAGTATTTAGTATTAGTAGTAGTATTAGTATTTAGCTAAAAATCCAGATCTAGTAATTTCCTGCAAGCTGCTTAACATTTCTTGCAAAGTTGCTCATTCTTTTTTTTCCAGTGTTTTCCAAAGAAAGAAAACCAGTTTGCTTATTGTTAGAAAGTTTAAATACTTATTAAAGTGCACAAAAAATGATGCCAATCCAGGTTTCAAAGGGTTAATGTATGGTTATGTTAAGGCACAAAAAAAACCCTCATGGTAGGAAAAGATTGTGTTTTGGCATAAAATACTTTATTGGGGTGCCACTATCACACAGAGCACAATGTCTTGGTAAAAAGGCTGCTTTCTGTGCCTAAAAATCCACTAGAAAAACAGTGACCGGCAGCTACAAAACACTCATGTTTGGTGGCTAAAAAGCCGCAGGGAACACAGTGATGACTCGCTAAAACGTAACCAGTTTTGCTGTGTGTTGGTTCCAAACAGGGTGCAGCCTAAGATACACGTCATCCACCCTCCCCTCCACCTCCACAGCTCCAATATTATGTCACTTTAAAAACATTGATAAATGAATGAAACGCTAAAAAGTAATGTGGTTTGCAGAAAAGTACAATGCCGACACTTTTTTCTGGCGACTGGGCTGCAGGCCCCAGTGTTATTCAGAGTATTATTCATTTCGTCTTAAAAAATGTCTGACTGTGTTGCCTAACATCTTACTTGTAGTCAAATTGCCTTCTGATTCATAATGATTCAGTTAATTTACAGAGTTAGTGACAACACTACACACACTGTCTCATTTTGCTTTCATTCAATGTATGTCACTCTTCTCTCACTTGTTGTCTCTAATTATGTCTTCAGCTCTATATTACAGCAGCCACATTGGGTTTCCACGAGAAACTGAGTGCATTTGAAAGCAGCAGACAGGAGGGAAGGACATACTCTGGTGTTTTTTTTCCACTGAGCAACACTTCACTTCTGCACCGGGGTAGAGAGCAGGTGATGGCATGGTTATTAACATTTCTTTTAGCACCACATCTCATTAGGTATTAGACTTCTTCACTGTATCCAGAGCCAATGAAACCAGCATTAGCTAACTTCATACTGCAGCATTAACCGGCTATTATGCTCCCATCTCTACGTGTAGAAACTATGACATTTAATTATTAATAAATGGGCTGCCTCTCCAATACATCATATAGGCTACACTTCAAACTGCACATCTGTCCAATTCACGTCAACACTGCCCACACCTTTCTAAAGAGCACCAGCTGCTTAATGTGCGCGCCGTGTCATAAGCGAGGTGAATTATGATCAGTGCGGTTCACTGACAAACTACCACTGCTTTTTTTTTTTTAGAGAGTGGATGTGATATTTGAATGCC
Source organism: Plectropomus leopardus (assembly GCF_008729295.1). Lineage (NCBI taxonomy): Eukaryota > Metazoa > Chordata > Actinopteri > Perciformes > Serranidae > Plectropomus > Plectropomus leopardus. Next base: position 27,623,025 of record NC_056475.1, on the reverse strand, counting down.
AGCTCGAGCTTGTGTATCACCACCCAAAATATATCAGAGCACTAAGTGTCGCCGCTGCTTAATGGATCATGTCTGATGAATTTAAGGCTGGAACTTTGCAATTCAGGAAAGGTCACGTGTATCGTTTTTAATGGGCTTATGTCTCTGCCGCTGATAACAGACATCAAATTAGCAGATATTTTGACGGGGTTTGGTATGATGTTCTTCCCAGACCTTGAGAGACAAGACGGCACTTATCCTGGCTTATTTTAAGGATGACTGTTATGTGATATTGTTCGAAGGAGGTTACACAAGATGGTTACCATGGCATTTGCACAGGTGTTTTCTCCAGCTTACTTTGCTCATAGATAATGGGTCAGGTCAAGCAATTCTCCTGCTTTTCTCTTCTTGGCCGTGACGTGGCTGAAAGCTGGGTCACTGTAACCTGCATTTTCTCTGACTTGACATCTTCACACAGAAATTAACATCTCAGAGCCTCCCTTAAAGCTGCTACACCATTAACCCCAATTACAGTAAATGTTTCATTTAAAGATGCTGTAGTTTACAATGCTTAGGTAAAAACTAGGCTGGTCATATGACAAGTGGATATCATATATATTAATAGCTGCCAAACCTCCAGAAAGGAAATGTTGACATTGTAAATTCCTGCAAAGCACCAATATGTTACATTTGAACCTTTTTATACATTTCACGTAAACATTTCTGAAGTCACACAGTGTATGAGAGGAAGGTGGAGAGGATGGTGGATGGTGTAACAACAACGAAACCATGTGTTTTTTAGCAAGTCATCACTGTGTTTCCGAAGGCTTTGAGCTGCCAAATGTGGGTATTTTTTATTGACCTGTTGCTGTATTTCCACTAGGATAGAGGCACAAAAAAACAGTTTTTAACAGAGAAATCACTGCATTTCCCACAGGAATTGTTCTACGAAAAGCAGTTGTCTTTTATGGAGACATTGCTGCATTTCTGGGATGGCGACACAAAACGCGGTTGTCTTTTATCAAGACCTCACTGCGTTTTCAATCAGGATAGTGCCACTAATAGCAGGTGTTTTTTTTAGCAAGACATTGCTGCATGTCCAATTGGGAGAGTGCCCCTCAAACCAGGTATTGTAGCCCCAACAGGAGCTTTTCTAAACCATAACCAAGCGGTTATTGTGCCCAAACATATCCACTGTTAACTACATACAACATACAACTATACTGAAATGGTATGTACCCGTGGTTTGCAGAAATGTGCAATGCCAACATCTAATCAGGCGATTAGGCTTAAGCTGGTTAAATATCAAGCAATATGTGCTGACTTGTCATGCTGTTCAGGGATTCTGCTTAGCTTGTCTTGCCCCACAAGAACTGTATGAATTCAAAAAACACAAAACAGCAGTGCACAAAAACCTAAAAAAAAGACACATGCTGTCTCATGTTAATGTGTTTTTGTTGTCTGGTTTTTTGTTACAAATGTGCAGCCTTCTGGACAGCCGGTCAACAGTGACACTATAGATAACGTACAATGTCAGACTTCTCAATCCAACAGACATAACAGATTTTTAAAAATGCTATTGTTATTTATCTGAGGACTCAGGGTAGTCCCACACTAAAAAAAACAACTGGCGAGCACAGGAGGGCTCTCCTGTGGACTTCTTGAGCACTTGAAACACACTTCTTTTTTTTTTTAGTGCACAATCTTGCAGAGTCTCCTTAAGGGACTGACCCTCAGTTCATAGTGTTTTGACATGGAAAACAGAAACTAGAGGGGGAACCTCAGAAGAAACCCCAGAGAAAGAAAACAACAGCAAAAGACAGAAATCGTGGAAGATGCTGTTATGGAGGCATGGTGACAATTTGAACAGATTGACTACTTTACAAACAGCAATCATTTTAAATTACTTGCGGGCCCTTGCTTTATTTACCTGACCCCTGGTTCCATGCCCATCTGTTATAACTTAAATTTCCATTCTAATGTTTCAGCCATTGAGTGGACATTGGATCACTTTTACGCCAAATGATGTACTGGTCTGAAATACCGCACTGACTTTAGCAGAGAAAAATCTCTCCAGCCTCCTCTGTGATTCACAGCCGGGATCTGCTGTCCTTACATTAGAATCATATGGCAAAGGGCGCTTTGAGTGCATGTGTGTTTTATGAGAATATATAATTATATGCGGATATATAATATTTTTGCACTTTTCAAAGTGTGAATGCGTCATTGCTGGGAGACCACTTGTGTCTGAACACTTTGTGCGGTCTGTTGATGTGATGGCGGCATAACGATGCTGTACAGCTGGCAATATGAGGAGTTTATGGGGACATATACTTGGACACAGCCTTGTTTAACAGTAGAAGAAATCAAACACAATGTGCTCACTTGCAGTTAAACTTTCTGAGACTGGGTGCTAAATCCTCAAAGTGGATATCAATGCAGACAAATCTGGACAGCACTCCAATAATAGCACTTTTTATCATTGCTACACGGACGTTTCGGGCCAGACGACCTTCTTCTGCATGTATATTTGGCAGTAACAGTCTGTTAATGCCATATATACATACTGAAAAAGAAGATGCATAATATGTACTAAGGAGACTGACCCACTGGAATCTACAAGTATTAAAGCATTGTATTTAAGATGGAGAACGAAAAAACAAAAACAAACAAACACAAAAACAAAACAGGGACCAAATCAGAAAGTTAAACTTCAATGGAGACATAAACAAACTGAGGTCAAATGTGTAGGCATGACTGGAATGAAATACAATAAAACTGCAGCCAGCTGCCTTTAATAAATCAGTTTTTCATGCATCTTTTCTTTGCAGATTATATAACTTAAGTCCAATAAAAAAAACATGAATAATACTTTTGTTCCTCCTCAGAGGGCCACACTGAAATGAAAGAAACAAATGACACTTCAGTTTACTGCCACTTACCAACTATATTTTGAAAAAGCACATCTTATGGCTGCAGTGGCCTGCTAACATACAGTGAGTCTTTATTTTGGTGTAACAAGACTTATTGACAAGTAGAACAGCAAATGTTTTTTTAATGGAAAAACTGAATTAATCCACATGGCATTGCAGCATCAGAGAGCTGACTAATGGGCCATTTCACCAACTGCCGAATTCATGTTGTATTACCCGTGTATTGTTTTGAGTGCACTTCAATCCACAGCCATGCAACCAGCCGTCGGTGCACAGCTGAAAGAAATGATGCAGAAGAAGAATGTACAAATAAAAGTCTTAAGGAGGACTTCAGGTTTTTCGTTTGTTTTATACCCTGTTTATAAAGATGGAATAAAGATGGACCACAAGACAGCTCCTCAAAAGTCAAGCCAAAACATGTCGATGGCCGCCTGCTGATTGGCTGCAGTTCTGACCATAAACCCCGCCCCCTCCACGTTAGCAAATGGGACATGGGTCAAACTGAAAATTAAAAAAAAAAAATCCAATAAATGTTTCGCAAACACGGTTTCTGTCATTTTAGATAGTTCCTATGACGCTGATGTCAGCACAGTCTACAAAAGACATATGTTGGCACTGTATGTTTCTGAAAACCACAAATTCCACATTTGTATGTTTCATACATACAGTATATCAACGTTTCTCAAGTGATGTAGTGTTTGAGGTGACTTTGTGAACTGGAGTTGGAGGGAATGGTGTGAAATCTAGGCAAGATGCCTGTCAAGCTGCAGACCACTGTTTGAGACCGAAAACAACAGAACTGATTCATTTTTAGCGAGTCATTGCTGAGTTTCAAGCAGCTTTTTATCTAACAAATAATTTTAGCAAGAGACACTGCTGCATTTCCTGCTGGGATAGAACCACAAAAAACTTATTTTCACAGAGACACAGACAGCCTCTCCAGCCATAATGTGCCACCAAAACTGTCTTTAAAAAAAAAAAAAAAAAAAAAAACTCAAACATGATCTTTATCTAAACAAGTGGTTTGGAGGCCTATATCTACCCACACTTTAACCACAATGTCGTTGAAAAGATTTAACATATCCACGAATTAAATACAAATGAGATATAGCCAAGGTTTGCAGAAATTTGCAATACCAACATTGTGTCTGGCAGTGGGGTTGGGCATGTTCAAGAGTTCATTTTTCAATTCAGTTTTGTTTGGATTTTTTTATTTGGTTTGGTGAGATAATCAGTTCAAAAGCTTTCGTCTAAATTAAATTAACGAAGAATGACAATAACCTAAAAGTTAAACCAATGCAATAGCAAGGTAGAATTATCTGACCATTCTTTTTAAATGCTTAGCCGTGGTGATGGAAATAAGCACTGATGTTTGACGAGGCTTCTCACTCAATAACAGCATGTAACAACTGTATGCAAAACAACTTTAGCCCTCATCCTTCAAGAAAGCTCGATTTTAGATCCTGTTTCGTAAGAAGCAACATCACATTGAACGCCTCAGCAACACTTCAGCTACACACACACACACACACACACACACACACACACACACACAAAATTTACCTGAGGACCAAACACTTCATTTTGTTGTTCAATCCATTAAGCCGCCATTCTTCCTTTTTATTTTCCATTTAATCTTTTGTATTTCTCTCTGGAAACAAACATTGTGCTCACCATTACATTTGCTCTATTGGCCCTTTGCTGTAGTTTATTGGATACAGTAAAAATCGTACAGTTGGCATTGCAGTATCTGTTTTTGGAGATTAAAAGAAACTCATGCTGGCAGGTTTAAAAGTGTATAAACTGTTGTATGGATGATTACAGTAAGTGGATGATGTCACTGCGCTACATCCTTCAATATGACAAAGGTTCATCCTTGGATATTATTTGCCACCAAATCTTCCAGGCCCACTTGCTGAGTGAATAACTAGAGACAAAATGGATCCATTTCAGAAATAGATAATCAAAGCTTAGAAGAAATACAGCTTTTAAATGTTCCACAGAGATGTTTCAAATTTGTACTTATGGGTACATTTCTGCCAAATCTTTGCTCCATTCACCATGTGCTTTCGTCTCAAATGCAATGACAACATTTGGATTAAAAATGCACAGAATCAGGCAAAAGTACAGCATATATGAAGCCCATGCAAGTCTTCAGCCATAAGTGCCCAAATGCCAGTAACCAGGTTGACATGACGCAGGCTTAAGAAAGCAATCACAGCTATTCCAACAGTGCATGAACAAGAGTAATACCAAATTCAGCCAAAAAAGCCACAAAATCCCTTTATTGCTTTTCTGATGGATTTTAAATGTCACTCCTCCGTAGCTACAGGCGCCGAATCATTGGCAAAAAAACACATTTATTCCCTAAAAATGAAAATATACCATTTCTCATCCACGACCTGTCAGAACAGAGGTCCTGTTGTCTGCCATTAACTGAGCGCTGCCCAACCAGCACTGAATATTAATGGAGCCTTTCCCTGGATCATCAGAGTGTGTGCATTTAATTCACAATCCTATCTGCATCTTCTAGGGCACAGTGTGTGTCTGTGTCCGTGTGTGTGTGTGTGTGTGTGTGTGTGTGTGTGTGTGTCTGTCTCTGAGTGTGTTCATGAGAGAGGACATCTTCTGAGTTCAAGGCCTGTCACACACATTGGTTGAGATGATTGCAGCACAGCAGCATGTGTGTCTAATTAAGCCCTAACACAGACATCAATAAAAGGAATAAAAGCATTATGAGGAGAATCTATAGCACATTGTTGGAGCCGGTGTGATTGGCAGCCTACATGATGAGTTGATTCCAATTAAATCACACGGATATCTTGTTAGCAGCGGGGTTAAAACGACAGAATGCTGATGCCGGAGTGATCATGTTAAGATGTGACAGCTTATCAACAGGCAAGGCCAATCGAAGGCTCCCGCTGAAAAAGGAAGAAAATATGTGCTATGGCAACACGAGTGGCACGAGGATTTACATTGATATCTCATTCCCCCAATTGTGACAGTGCGTCAAGATGGATAACGTGCGCAATGTGCGAAGTCACCAAAGCGTACAGATTGCGCACACATGAAAAGCCCATGATGGACAGAAAAAAGCCCCAGTCACGTTTAGGAGGTAGCGGTGGACATATGGCTTACCTAAAAAGACTCGATGCGAGAATTATGATGATGACGATGATGACGGCCCGTCCATCTAAAGCACGATTCTTCTTTTCTATCCTCAGCCGGCGCGTCGATGAGCTTTTTTAACTAGGCCATTTCTTCCCTGATCGCGATTATTTCTCAGGAGGGTAACGCGTCGCAGGCACATCAGTGCACCTTCTCGGTGTCCGTCTTTCTCCGGCTTTTCCAAAAAAAGCACACCTCATACTGCCCCCCTCCTCCTCTCATCCCTCTCTGACAACACCCTGCTCTGTTCCTTATCCACAGATATTTGACTTTTTTGCAATGTTGAGATGCAGCAGCGAGTGATTCAAACAGGAGAGAGAGAGGGAGGGAGGGGGGAGAAAAAGGCGCTCACAGTAAAATAAATGCGTAACGCTAGAGCATCAGGACTGTGCGCCGCGCTTCAAAAGTCCTCTTTCCCCCATTTGTCCATGCTGATTATAATCCACCGGATCTGCCCCCGCGGCACTGCCAGGGCCTTCAAAACACCGATTGTTTTGCCTTAAAAATGTGAAATAGCGCTCTAAAGACACCCCACTAAAAAAAAAAAAAAAAAAAAAAAAAAAATCAGGTGTCCAATCTCTTCTTTGCGCGCTTGCGTGCTGCTCTCTCTTGGTTTCACTTGGTATTAGATGCTCTTCACAGAAAACACAGACTGAGACGCAGCGCGGGGGTCTTCCATTTAGCCTGCATGCTTTCAGAAAGGCACCATAAGTGCTTTAAATACATGCAGTGATATGATTTTGCAGCCCGATGCCTGCACTGTGAGGATCCCACGGCTCGTGCTCCAACAGTCTCTCTCTCTCTCTCTCTCTCTCTCTCTCTCTCTCTCAGTGCGGTTCCGTCGCCTCTCTCTCGCGCTCACAGGACACCACTTGCAATATTTCAATCTCGCTGCCAGTTGTCATGACGAGGAGGTGCGACGCATAATTCAGTGAGCAGGCGCTCGCTCTGCTGAAGTCGTCATGTGAAAGAAAAACATCCATTTGAAACCCTGGGAAGGGATTTGCTTTGGTTGATGTTAGATGGGGATCTGCACCAGGCTGACGTCAGATTTTTTTTTTTAGCCTATAGTAAAATAATGTCAAAATGTACAAGTACTGCTACTAAGAATAATATGTATACTTATACTATATTTTTTCATGTGATGCATGTAAAATAGATTTATATTGGTGCAGCTTTGTTTTACAGCTCCATAGCTCCCAGCGATTTCCTTCAAAGTGTCAGATAATAAACTGTAAAGATAAAAACAAAGGTTCCTGGAAAGTAATTCGGTGATCATTTTAGTGAGAAATAAATGTATGCAGTGTTCAAAAGGTAGCTACACTTTCACCTAAACCTGCATCAATTTGCCCACATGGGGGCAGCAAAAACAAGCTGTAAACACAGGTTTTACATACAACAGCTGTCTATTATTTATAAATAGCAGTTATGAAGAAACATTAACATCACTGTAATTCTGTACATCTAATCATAATGATAGTATATGAGGGGGTACAAATCCTCCCTCCACAAATTAAAGTGAACTGAAATTGCTATATATATATATATATCGTATATATATATATATATATATATATATATATATATATATATATCGTGGAATGAGAGCGATGTGGGGTTGTGATGCTCAAAAGAATTTATTCACTGATTTATCACCATGATATCATATTGCAGTCATCAAATACTGCCACTTTTATGTGTGAGATCCAGACACCAAAAGCCACTTTGCGTGTGGCCAAACACGGCCAAACAGAACTATTTGAGATGTTGTTAGATGCCACCGGACAGCACCTGCACTGGGAGTGCCATATGTGGATGGTCTACGTCACTTGAGACCAGGCAGAACCTGTAGTGTCCACGATATCTCACTGCTGGATCCAACAAACCCCAGACTTTCAGGCCAGAGTGCGGTGTTTGCTTCCCGTCTGAACATGATGGGTTTTTTTCTACACCTTACCATGTCCCTCTTTTTTCCTAATCCTAACCATTTGTGCCAGCATGTGCTTTTGTTGACATCCCAATATTGGTTGCCATGTGCTTTTGTTGCCTAAACATAACCACGTGCAGCATCATCCCACCTTGTAATTGTGTTGACATCACGATACCCAGAATGTCAAAAGCAGATGCAGAGGGATACGTAGATAGTAATACGTAGAAACGGAAGTCCACTGCAAAGCTTTTATATATACTGACTTGGGGGTAAGAACAGTTGGATTTACAGGTGTCTTTTTCCCAATGTAAGTCTATGGGAAATATTCTTTCTGGGCCCAATGACACCATATGATGGCATTGGGATATGTAATTCCACTGTTTGCCCACTACGAAAAATTGGTTTCAAAGCGTGGCTTACTTCCTCAGGGCCTGTTGTGGGCAGGTACAATTAATGTCAAGCACTGTGCTCTCTTTCTAACATTAAAATGTAATAAAAAGTGGAAAACTAGAATGTAATAAGAATGGTATCGTAGGGTATATCTGTAAAGTGTCATGAAAATAACAATTTTATTAAAGCTTATCTCCTTGCAATGTTTTGCTAAATTTTGGTAGAACATTAGCTAGCTAGATTTTGTGCATTGGCATTTGGTCCTCCCAGTGTTAGTTGCTACGGTCTTGCACCTATAGCGATTATGTAAGTCAATTGTTGCTGTTTTCAGATCTGTTTTGCTCTCCAACTCCTGAAAGAAATATTTGGCTCTTTAGGGGCAAAATGCTCCAAAGTTGTCATCAGCTAGTGGCTAACTTTTTCTGCTCTTAAGTGCTGCGCAGGTAGCATGCAGTTAAGTTTTAAAGCTATTTCATTGAGCCGCCTGCTGCCTGGGATACACACTGTTGAGAGCAATGAGGGTCAACCACAAGGTAAGGGCCGTGAAGACTAAACAATGAGCAGAAAGACAAAATACTCTGTAGAGCTTAAGAATTCTGCAGGCATGTGATAACGAGTTCATATGAGTGACAACTTTAATATACAGGAAGTCATTTAATCCATTGTTAATACCCTGATTTTAGCAGCATTAATTCCAATTGCTAGCAAAACCCAATTTTTTTGTTAATGGTTTAAAGAGTGAGCCTTTTCCTATGCTCTATGGAGATCTGCAACTAAACTGAACAAACTGAAGTCAACTAAATGTTGCCTTGTGCTAGTTTTATTGTGCTGTGACCATGGTAACTCTGCTGGTAAATGGTCGATTGCTCCCTTTGGGTTGGGAGTTTAAGGGTCTCACTCACAAGGGAGGCAACATAGAGCCTGAGATCCACAGACAGATTGGCGTGACGTCAACAGTGATGCAGGCATTATTGAGCTGTGATTGTGAAGGGGGGGAGCTGAGTCTGAAGGTGACACTCTCAATTTACCAGTCATCGATCCACTTTCCATCACTGCAACTCTCACCTATGGTCATGAGTGAGGTGATGAAACGGACGATACGTGTGGCTAAAACAGGCTCCGTTCACAGTGTGACTGACTCATGGGAACAGTGTGAAGAGCTCAGGCACACAGGAAGAGCTCAGAGCCAGTGTGGCTTTGTGCCGAATGGAGCCAGAGGAGGTGGTTTAGCCATCTGATGGGGCTGCCCCCGGGACACCTCCCTGGATGTCCTCTGGGCATGTCCGACTGGGAGGTGAGCCGGGACAGACCGAGGGCACACTGGAGGGATGAAATATCCCATTTGGTGTGGGAATGCCTCAGGATGTCCCAGGAAGTAGAGGATATGGCTGGGGAGCAAGGGCGCCTGCTTCTCACACAGCGCAAACCGTAATATGCGGCAGAAAATTATTAAATGGATGGAGAAAAGAATACCAGAGTCTACTTTGATTTTCACAGTCATTAGTTTGATTGGACCTTAAGTGCAAAGCATTGATTTTTGTACTCCGTTATGCTGTAATTACACAGCAAATTCCCTACATGCATGATCTCAAAAGTTCAAATAATGTTCATGTTTTTATCACATAAACCCCATTCCTTTTCTATGTATAGTGATGCTACGTGCAACTTTTTCACATTTGTATTTGTTTGGTTTTGTATGTTGTTTAGTTTTGTTTACTATGTAAAGTGTCCTTGGTTCTTGTGAAATATGCTATAGAAATCCAAGCAATTATCGTTATCAAGTATTATTATTATGTGTTAATTAAGTGTGCAAATACGGTGCAGTTGTGGAATGAACCAAGGCAATATATTTATCTGAATTAGCTCTTAAAATATAAATGCTCACAAGACAATTTTATTTAACTGGGAAAACATGATAAGGCAGTAATTTTTCTGTAAAAACTAAATGACCATTTACCCGCTTAAGCAAAATGGTTAATTTATTGGTATTGTTTTATTTAGATGTAAAATTAAAAAAAAAAAAAAAAAAAGACACACAATGTTAATGAGTTGTCATGGAATAAGAATATATGAATAACTCGATTTTGACAAGAATGTCAAATAATTCTAAGTTCTATGTTCAACATAGACCAATTACCATGAATAACTGACCATACTGATATAAGGATAGCCTTGTTTTGACAGAGCAGAACTTCACTCAAAAGACAAAGGCTGGTAACCACAACTTGTTTTGACAGGTCACTAAAGATGGAGAGCATTTCTCAATAGTGCTTTTGCAAAGGGCAAATTTCAGGTGTGTTGTTAAAATGAGAAAGGTGCTAAAGTCCCCAGAGCTCTGACCACTTATCACAGGTTAGGGAGAAGATTAAAGAGCCAACAGCTGTACGAGTATCATCTGCTTACTGAATTTTTTTTTTTTCGATTGCATCACAGATCAAGCTTTTCATCATCATCCGAGTGGATGGGAGAATAGTGAAACTTTGCACAGCTGAATTAAACCGTGGGCTGGGTTGGCTTGCATTCAGCAGGGTGATATAAGCGTATTGTTTCCTAAATCAAGGTCGCGCATGTTGCTCCTGTGCCCTTCGGTCAGAAGAGTTGAAATGCAGGAGGAGGCAGTATGTCATTGGAAGAATGAATGAGTCAGAGGAGCTAGTTGAATGTTTTTGATGTGCATTTAATAGAGCATGGTGCGCTCAAGTTTGTAATGTTGTTCTGAAAAGCTAATATCAAAGGTCAATTTTACATCCAGGGTGAGTGCTGCTAATCTTTCCATATTTCTAATGACTTGTCAATGGCAAGGACGGTAAAATGTATTCAGTTGTTAGTATTCATCTTAAAATGTTAATCTTAGCTCACTAAGAACTTCAGAAAAACATAAAATGAAGAAAACGTTTCCTCTGGCATGGAAACTCAATGGAAGCAGGGAGCTGAAGGCATAGTGTTGACAAAATCAATGTACTTTCTGCTAAAATTTACATTTGCACCCCTTAAACCAGTATAAATAAAGACTGTCATCGACAGCCCGAGAAACAAGCTTGCTGCTGTAACTGAAGGTAACTGTGCATGAGGGCAACACACAAGTGACTAAGCTCAGCCACAGGCTCCAGCTCAGAGATGTATTTATGCAGAGATGACGCATTCTCACTGTTCAGTTGTTGGAGAAGAGCTCTCTCTGCTGGATACAAGTTAATATTGCACCTCTGAGCATTCACAGCAGCACTGAGGTTTCAGATTATAGTTGCTGCGTGTTTTGTTTTTGTTTACGGACACAACTAAAGTTTTTTTTTTGGTAACAAAAGACTATACCATTTAAAGGTCATAAGTGTGACTTGAATACAAAGTTCAAGCTAGCAGGGAACCGTCCCACAACATTGGTTAACATAACATAAACGTTGCAATGATGTTTTAAAGAAAACATGTTGATCTACTGTTCAAAGATCGTTTTAAGAATGTTAATCATTTCAAATAATGTCTTTATAAGGTTAAATGCCAGCTAAGATGTTACATGCAACATTGTGAGGATGTTTTGGTGATGTTTAAGGGTGACAGATCATATACTGTTCTTTCATAAAACATTCCCACAATGTTACATGTGAACAAAGGAAGAACATTCTTGAAGCAACGTTCAGAACACTGTTTTATTCATTTATTTATTTATTTATTTAAATTTTAATGAAAATGTAATGTGATGTGATATGTTAAAAAAGAAAGATGTTTATAGAGAATGTTTGCCAAACTTTAAGAAGAACATTCTGGTAACCAAAAGAAAACTTGCAGCTAAAAGATTACTAAAAGACTGCGTTGGTTGCAATGTACTATACTCAGAAAGTTTTAAGAACCAAACACTGCTTGCTGGGGTGTCACCGTAATGCTTTATAAGGTTTAGAGCACAACACAGAGAGACGTTTTTTGCAAAGTCTGCAGGGCTCTAAACTACGCAGACGAAACTAATGTGTTTTCATAAACAGATGCTAAACAAGCAATTGATGCTTACCTAACACCTGATATTTCCTACAAGGTAGCAGACATGGTCACAGCAAAGAAGCATAAAGTTGACAACGAGGGCTTCCGCTTTCAGGAGCGGTAGAAAGTTTCATACTTTTTCACTTAAAGATGAAACAGCTGCATTTGTCTCATTTGGATGAGATTTTTTTTAAAACCTGTATGATGTAAGAATCAGCTGGTCCACTGCTATTTTCACATCATCTAATCTGGCCCCCATTAAAAAAAAAGTTTGGACACTCATCACAAATGACCACAAGACTTCAAGCTGCCTTGATAATGTAGTGTGTTCAGCAAACAAACTTAAAGTTACAGCAAAGTTAGAGCTAAAGCAAACCACAGTCCAACATCGTAGCAAGCTTAAGAATCGCAGATATTTTGGCAGTGACAGACTAAACATGGGATAAAAACACATCATCAACAGAAACATATGTATGAGTGTTTTAAATTTCTGTGATTTTCTGCTTTTTAGATGTTTTTTAACCATGACTAATGATTAATCAGTGAATGGCAGCTTAGTGTGACCCCAGAAATCACAAAAAGCTGGCAAGATATGTTTTTATAAAACTAAACCTAAAAATCAAGTCTCTGGTTTTTAAAAACCCCGGCCTGAAAATGGACAAAAAACACAGCCCTGATTTTTTATAATTTTATAATTTTCTTTATGAAATTTTAGACTGCAAAATAGAGCAAAAAATTTTAAAACTGATGAATATATTTACTCACCCCATAGTTGGTCTTTTTGTTATGCTTGGTTCCACAAACTCAGCAAGGAGCACTGAAGCTGTCCTGGAGGTTCATGATGGCCTGATTACATACAAAGACAGCGCATGTTGGTTTTATTTTTTATCACCTGTGTGTAACACAGCCTCTCATACATTATTGCTTTATTTTATAACTTAGAAATCACTCACCTCTCCACTTTCTACCTGCAGTCCCTGCTGCCTGCGCATCACCTGTTGTTGCAGCTGTTCCTGCAGAGATACAAACACAATAAGTGATTTCCAAAAAATAAAAACACCTTTATGAATGTGGTGACGAAGACGAAGCCCAGTGGTGAACTAAATGTGCTAGTTTGAAATAACGTAAAAGATAACAAAACTTAAAAACACTATTGTCTGTGCTAGCTAACTTGAAGATGGTTACAATATTGATATTCCAACATGATCTCACTGTATCTATTCATAATGTTTTGTAAGCTAAGTTAACATAGATCCTGTCTGAAGACACACTTTTTTTTTTTTAATTGTAACTTGGGGGCTCTGGACATTGCAACCAAAAAAGTGAATATCATTGCTTCAAGACCAGTAAAAGAAAAAAAAACTTTGCAAAGGCACAGCATGTTAATAAAGGCTAAATACTACAAATAAATAAAACATGGCAAAAAATAGTTGCTGCACTTCAAAATAAAAGGTCTGTGCTAGAAATTCACTGTACTTTAAACTAAAGTGTGTTTTTTTACAACCTTGACATGTTCGCCAGTCACTTGCTGTCCATTCAGAATGGACCTGTGACCTACTTTTGAAATGTGGCCCACCAGTTGGGAACCATTAATCTACAAAACACACTCTCCCAATTTGGCTATGTATTTAAGATGCAAAAATCAGCCGGCTTTACCTTCGCCTTATCAATGCTGCTGCCTCCCTGCTGCCTGCTCTTTCAGCCCCACCTCCATTCCAGCATTTACCTGCAGGCACCAGCTGGAGGGAGGGGGGGGGGTCACTCCCCAATATCTCATGTAAGCACATCAGCAGGGAGTGATGAGGCCGGAGTGTAGATGCCAAAATCTATGTTCTAAAGTTTAAATAAACAAAACATTTTGATACCTGAAACAGGTGGTGCTGCACTAAAAGTGTTAATTTTTAACAATATTTTCATTAAGTTTGGCACAACTCTGAGCTATGTGCCTTTCTTATCCAAAGCAATATGTCAATATGCTGTCATGAACAAAAACATGCTCCATACATCCACTGTAGAGGAGTCTTTGCATCCAAAAAGGGTGCCCTTTGCTCCTGTATTTCTCCTGTTTTGGTGGTTTGCAGTAAAGAAATCCATCATCCGCTGCCTTTAAAAAATGCTAAAGATAAATTTTGACTTAAGACAAACCAAAGGCAGATGTCCAAAGGACTGATGTTGGAAGAGAGCAAATATTGAAAGGTCATCCAGCCCAATTTACACGAGATGACAGCGAGAACATTTAGCAGGCTGATTGCAGATAGAAATGGGACTGGAATGATGATTTGTTCCCTATATTTAACACCCGTTTAATCTCTCTCCCTCTCGCCTTCCCTTTCTCTCCTTCTCACTCGGTCCCCCTCCCTCCTGTACGTAACACTTTACAGTCTCCCTATCCATAGCTATGTCTTTAATAGGATGAGGGAAATCATGTTAAAGGATTTAAAACCTCTGCAGTAAAACGCTGTGGCTTTGCCAGGCTCACTCTCTGTCGTTCAGCTCCTCATTCTCTGTCTCCCCTCGAACACTCTCCTCTCTCTGAATTACTTAGCACCGGCTCATACTGTTCACTCCCACAGAGCCCCGACTAATAACAGAGGTCCGACAAGGACGCTGTGATACAAAAAAAAAAAGAAAAAAAAGGGCGCATTAGTAAATGTTTGACCATGTTTGTCAGTATGTTTCCACACTTGACATACAGCACATGAAAAGTTTAACAGTTCAACAGTGCAGAAAGCTCAATGGCTGCATCAATTGAAGGATCTCAAAGAGCATTAAATATTGGAGAGACTGTGCTGTCTCAATCTTTGCGTGCAAAAAAAAAACAAAAAAAAAACACTGTCTAACTGTGTTGTTTCGAGGACTTGAGGCTGCTGCTGGAATCAGAATTGTGAAACACAGAGGGTACTGCATGTACTGCCGTGTCCCAGTTTTCTTCATTGTATCCAAATTTGCCAAAGACCTCTTAAATCAGACGAAATCCATTCTGACTGGATTAAATACGGATGCTGAAATTACGCTACAATGTGATGATCTGGGAGGAGCGATGTGTTATTTTTAATAGCTGTATTAGTATAACACAGATGGGACAGGGCATGTGGGTCAGCCATTGATTTAGTAAAGTAGATGACACATTTAAATTAAACATTTTGCTTTCCTTCCCTCAGTTAATATGGTTTCCACACAGAGGGGAATAAGTGGTGTTATGTCACTGTCACTATTTGTCCTTTACTATTCATTCACAGGAGAAAACTGCCCAAATGGCCACCAACATTGTTAGACATTGATATTTGGATGAATTTAGTTGTGATGGTGGGTGACCAAAATGTAGTGACAGGTCAATGTCTACTGAAAACGTCAGTTTGATATGGATTACTGACAACAGATGACGTTGATACTTTGTTGGTTTTAAGTTGTGTTGTTAGGTAACCAAAATCCAACATCTTCCAAACATCTCATATCAGCGTCATCTTGACCTAGAATTACAACATTTAGGTGTAAGGTGTAGAAAATAAAACCCAACATCTGCAAAATGTAACATCTACATCATTCTAAATCTAAATCTAACATCATTAGAAAGTTAAAATATTGCAGAACCAGTTTTCATTCCAATCAAAATTTAACATCTGTCTCACATGAGAGTCCAATGTCTTTCTGACTTCCAGCTGGGTGGCAATTACTTTCATTACTGATTAATAATTTTGTCTGTAAATGTAAACCTGTAACAAAAAAAGAAAGAAAGAAAATAAAAAATATATATATCAGAAGTTCACAGAGCTCAAGATGATAAAAAAATCAGAATTCTCATTTTGTCCAACAAAGAGTCCAAAACCTACAGACATCCAAATAAGAACAACATGGAAAAAAAAAAAAAAAAACTTGGGTGGTCTCTGCAATTTGAAATTGGTGCTACATGACCAGAGAAAACAAAAAAAGGACACTTTTGCCGAATAGGTGGGAAACTACAACCAGAATGCAGGGCACCACAACAGACCAATAAATGCTCCCGCTTGTGGGTGACATCACGCAGGGACAGGTCTGTGTAAAACAGCAGCAGCCATATTACAGTTAAACGGTAAGCTAAAAGATGTTTCTGAAAACATTTGAGGCGAGAAAATAGGCGACGCAGTGACAGAATCTTGGTTTGTATTTGAGCAGCGCTGCTTAGCTTTACTGTTTGATCAGATTTCGGTCTGAGTTTAAGAGAGAGAGAGAGAGGCGGGTTAGTCTCTTGAGCCGCTTTTATACTCTGTGTCTGCGGCGGCTGCACAGGGGCTGGGCAATACTAAAATGTGAAAGTACAAACTGTAGTTCAAGCAACAGTTCAACAGCCAGCAAAGCACAGCCAAATGACATAATTTACGTTATTTGGTGGTGTTTTTGGAGGGGCGGGTTAGTTAGGCACTGGTTAGATGGAGGGAAGTTTACCACAGTTTATCTACACATACCACCCACATTGTTTTAAAACATAGACTGTATATAAAGATGGACAACATGAAAGTTCCCCCAAAACATTTCAAACTGGATCACCCCCTGGTGTCTGTCTGCAGTATAGGTCATAAAGCCCACCCCTCCATGTTATTGAATGGGACATAGGCCAAACTAAAAACTCAAAGTACACGGCAAATAAATTATTCCCAAAGATGGTTTCTGTCACTGAAGGTAGTTCTCATTAGCCTTATCACCCTTTATGATAAGTTTAGTTTAAACGAGTTATTCAATTCTACAAAAGGGGATTTTTCACCATGATTGACAGCTGTGATAGCCAACAGAGTGAGGCAATGAATCCTAAAACGCAGTTTGTTAGCCTTTTAGCACATCCAGTTCCCTCGTCTTAAAGTCTATGGGTTTTTTGTATGGGTTTTCGGTAAAATGCCCTAAATAAGATCTGTGATTAACACAGGCTAAAGATATTTAGACGTTTTGTTCTGCAACATAAAATACGTTTGCTTAAACCCAATTTTTGAACTTTTAAGGTTTTACTCATCTTAAAAAAGGCCGTTGCTAACAAGTGGCTAAATGGGACTACAGTGTTTGTCGGGGATGTTAGACGTCGTCACACCGGACACAGTAACTCATTAAACCCACTCGCCTGTCTTTGCAGCTTTACAGAGTCGCACACGAACTTGAAGATTTATCTGTTTATGATATTTTTTGATTGTGTTTTAACATGTTTTTATAGTGTTTGTAGTTGTGACGTTTAAGTCGTGTGACCGTGTTGTAGTTTGTGTATAGCCTAACAATAGCTTTTTGCTTCTGGCGATTTCATTTGTTCTTCAAAACACACAAAAGTGGTGTTCATCTTTGAAAATTATCGTGCTGAACATAATGTGTAAGTCTCATAATCGTGTGTTCTTCAGAGAGTTTATTTTTGGCGATAACTGTAAATCCCATTAAAAAAATCCATAAGGTTTTTGACGAGGAAACCACTGCCATGCTTACTTCCTGGTTGGCCTACAAAAATACGTCATCCCTTCACCACTCTATCCGTTCAATGAAGCTGCTCAAGATTAGTCATAACTCCCCCAATGCGGATACCGCTAATACGCAGACTCCTGGTCCGAATGACTTCACCAGTGCAAAATGGCAGCGCCCCTACTACGGATATTTTAGCATCACTTAAGCATAGCGACGGTAAGTGGGGGCACGTCGTCCGTCCTTATATACAGTCCATGTTTTGAAACAACACTGGTTGAAATTCACCGAAGTATCCCTTTAAAAAAGGCAGACGAAGAAAAAAATAGTTACCATTTAATTTTCTGCTGATCGACTAATTGATTAATCGACTAATCAGAAGCTTTGAGGTGTTAAATTCTTCAGAAATAATGTCACATTTAAAGTGATCATACCACAGATAATCTCATAGGATATCAGTAGATAAGACAGAAAAGCTTCAGGGCTCATCAATCAGACATGAGCATTTCCTGAGAGAGAATAATATTTTGAGGCTCGTCACAATGCAGGTGATAAATACAGTTTGTTATACATAGTTATCTCTCTTATTGTCCTATTCATATTTTTTCAGTCTGAAACCAACATGCACTGAATGTATTTTCCCATATTCTATAAACCATAGGTGAACAGAAGACTGAGTCTGAATCTAGAAATGCCCTTGCTGTGGTTTTCAAGGATGCAGCAGACCTGTGAGTCAGTTGCATCCCGTGTACAGCAGGAGGTGCTGGCTGACTGCGCTCAGCTCTCGCCATCCTCCCCTAATCCTGTAGCGGCTCTGTCAGTGGGAGATAGTCACGGTCTTCACGCTCTGTGAGTAAGACTATCAAGGAGGAGAGGGAAACCAGGATCGAAACGGAAGATGGGAGGATACACGGGGAACCGGCAAGGCAAATGGTGCTTTAGTAAGGTGTTAAGATGAAAAGTGGGGTGGAGGGGGGGTAGGTGGGTAAAAAGTGTGTATGTGTGTGCTAGTGTGTGTGCGTGTGTTCTAAAGCTGGATGGGTGATCCTTAGGGACATGGTTTTGGTTTAGCAGAACCACTTCTCTTCTCAGTGGCTGCCTCTCTCTTCCTCTCTGTCCTCTGCTCTTTCTGTCTTCCCTGACTGGCTGCAGACCAAACCTTGTTCTAGAGTTACATCCTCTCCCATGCCCCCTATGTCCATCTTCTCTCCCTCTTTCATCCCTCTCTCTCTCTGTTTTCATCTTATCACTCTGTGAAATACTTCCTTATCCTATTCTCTCCCTGAGGCCTTTGTCTCTTGGAGGTGCAGGTGAAATTAGAGGATATAATTTCCTACAATCAGCAGAATCTGGTCCACAGAACCCCCTCCCACCCCCTCTCCACCCCCCCGCTTCTCACACGAATCCCCACCGTGGCCAGGGGGCAGAGGAACACCAGCAGTCTCCCTTCGCTCTGCCTTTCCACATTGGGTCACTTTCATCTTGTGATCGCGGGGAAAGAACAAACCAACACAGAGGAAAAAGAGGCACTAATGAGGACGAAAAGCTCTCTATCCGGTGTGATGAAACGAGAGTGTGCGGGGAAGGGCGGAGAAGGTTGGGGTCAAATACACGGAAAGAAAGGAAGCATGCGAAGGTGACGTGAAGGAGGACAAACAAACATATAAGCAAACATGCATGCACGCACGAGCACGCGCCACACACTGAACCAATCTGCCATGGATAAGAAGATTATGCCTCTGAGTTTCCTGGAATGTTCTCTGCTGTACCCCCTCATCTACCCATCCCCCCACCATCACTGTCTGTCTGTCTGTGTGTGTCTCCTCTCCAGGCGGTGGTGTGTGGACTGGATGCCCCGATCTTGCGAGTTATATAAGCACAGCCCCCATCCTCTCTCGTGTCCCCGAAGCTGCCCATTGAGAGCACCATCCCAGGCCCCGTCACTCAAACGCTGCTTCCCCTGGTGTGATGCTGGCCGGCCTGCAGGAGAGCCTGTTTGTCAATTAGCTTCACATAGCATCTTAGCCATATGACACTGTCTGAGATGCTTCAACAGCCTCAAACAAACAGCTTTTGTTAACTGTGAACAATGCAGTTTCTCTGGAAATGCTTTGCCTTCTGATTACTTATGTTCTTTTCTTTTTTTTATAATGATCATATTTTACTAGCATTTTAAGAGTGACTTTAAGTTGTTCCAACAAAGAACCCACACGACCCCCCCCACCCCCCATCCGAAGTTGAAAATAATAACATTGACAATCACATATCAGTTAATCAGTGAGTGAGGTACAGTAGTGTAAAACAGAGGGAAAAGAACAAAAAAGAAAATATGGGCTAAATACATTTATAATAAAATAAATAAGTAAAAATCAATAATTACATAAATCAAAATAAAGTTTCACGCAGCCATGAAGTAGGTGATGGAGGAAATAAGATTGCATTTGCTTGCTTTTTCGATATATTCTTGCCAACTTCAGGTATACCAAATCTGCAGGAAAGGTTCTATTACTTGTTCTAATATTATTGAAATAATTCTGTAATAAGACTTCCAGTGCCCCCCCAAGACTCAAACATGACCAAAAACATATGACTGAGATTGCAAGAAGACTGGAACCATCTGTCACGAGTGTCAGCCAGATTGGGGTTTATCTTGTCTAGCTTGTAATCTATTTCTGTTCTTTTTTGTTTCATTTCATGTAAGAAAGACTATTTGTATCCAAACTGTGCTTCACTCCACTACATGACGATCAAACTCTAACTCTGAGAAGAGACAATAAAGTGTAATTACTTGGAGAACACCTTGCTCTGAGGGGGGGAGGTATTTTTCACCGCAGAAGTTACCGTTTCCTTTCCCCCACCTAATGAAATCTATCCATCTTTCACTACGTCCTTGTTTCTACTCACTCGCAGGGTGCTGCAACCCCCCTCAGCCAACACTCATGATGGTTTCTCTTTTGCTCGACCATGTCTGTTTGTTGCCCGGACCCATTAATCTCCATTAACACAGTGAGAGTATTAATAGTTTCTGGGGAGAAATTTAAAAGAGAGGGAGAGCTGCCTGTGTTTTAAGGGCAGATTATTTGGTCAGTGAATGGCTGATTTGCATTTAGCCTCTTTTTTACTTTAAGTGTTTAAATACACACATGGTTGTCCTTTCCATTACTGCCTTGTATTCATACTGTGTGTGCATTGGTAGAAATGTTTAGTTACTGCTGCCTCACATGCTGTCAATATAGAGACGAATGTCCTCATACTAGCAGCGTGACATATTTAATAATAGATTCAATTTGTTGTTTGTGTGTTGTGTATGTTTCTGTTAAACTGGTGTTTATTTCAAACACAATAAATAAAAAAAATACTTGTTAATGACCCTCTTTATATGAAACAATTTTATCTTATCTTGACTAAATTAGCATAACTATAACAACATGTGCATTTTTCATCAATACTTTGAAGGACAAAATTAATAATTAAAGCTGAAGCTACAACTTTGAACATACTGTCATTAAAGTTGACTGAGAGAACACTAGACCTCTGATTCAAAGGCAAAGAATCCTGCAGAGAAAGTTGCTGCTCTAGCATTGGCAAGAACTACTTCCAGGCTTTGGTAGTATCACAGTATTTTGGTATACCAGAGTATTTACAAATCCTGAATGCATGTTTTTCAATACCATCATAAATAGAGGCACTCCTCTTTCTATTAAACTCAATGTATGTAGTGCACAGCGCACACCACCAGAGCTCAATCAGTGGTCCCTACTAATAGTACAGGTTGCTGAGCTGAAATACACTGCAACACCTTCTGTTGGGATAAGTTACAGGACTGTAAACAGCCAGCAGTCAGCTTGCAAAGAGAGACTTTGGGAAAAACAGCATGTTTTTTACATCTAACTTGGTGAATTACGGACTTATTTAGACTAAACAGGAGCTGTGTTCGTTGGAACAGTGGACTTATTCACTAGACTACTAGCAAGAGTAACCAAGATGTTTTAGTTGAGTTTTATTTGTTTCTGTTGAGATTGAATTTAGTGTGTTTTATGATGAGTTAACGAGGAAATTAAGCCTTGTCAGTCTTCAGTGGCTGAGAGAAAGTAGAATTCAAAAGGTGTACACTTGTATTTCTTTGAAAATTTTGTGGATTTTTATTGTGTTTTAAAAATTCTGAAAAGCTGAAGGGGGGCTGTTAGCACCGCACGCAGGTAAAATACTATATGCCGCCCAAAAAAGGAAAAAGGACTTCAAGTTCAGATTTATGTAGCTACTGTCAGCTAAGTCTTGAATCAGTTTGTCCTTCACCTGCAGACCACTGCCGCGGATCATCTCATAGCCCTCAGCTATCTTAAATGGGAATAAAAATAAAAAATAAAAAAAAGTCCAGGTCTTCTAGACTGTTACAGGATCAAATGGATCCATTTCTGATTCTTCTTTCTGTCATTTTGCTGGACTTGGAATGTTTTTTCACTATGTAATATCTATGGGAAAAAGTGTTTTTGGCCCATGGCATCACATTACAGACCTAGAAGTTGTAATTGAGCATTTGTCCACTATGTAAAATTGGCTCTGCGCTGTTCCTGGGAGCATGGATCAGACAGCCTTGACTCAGCCTAATCAGCAAACTTCCTGTTGCTTCCGTTACACACATCAGATCTGGCACTGGCGTTGGCCACCAGCTCATTGCAAAACCCATGGTTTTACAATCTCATTTGTAAAGAGAGAGACAGCATATTTTCAAATTCTGCCGTTTTTTTATCTTTTTCAGACTTCCCACCCAAGCTTTAACTACCGCTTTAATTCAAGACCTGCATGCATGTGTGGGATCACACACTGTAGCTACAGATAGAGTAAGTAAAATAGTACTGTCCTAAAATATTTCTTGCTCAGAAGTTAATTTAGCCAATGGATTAGGAGTCAAGGGGGTAATAAGTAATCAGTTTTCATTCTCCAATAACTTTTTTACTCTCCTGCTCTTCTCAGACTTCCACTCTCTGCGTCTCTGCTTGCGTCATCTCCCTCACTCTCCTCCGTCACCAAGTCTTCTTTTCTGTATTATTCCCATTTGATCAGCTCTAGCAGGAGACTATCACAGCCTATGGTGCAACATTTTCTCCCCACTACACTGTGAACTACAGTGCACAACCAGCATTAGACACATTGTTGCATTTATTTGACATTTTCTGTGGTCAGGTCATAGTTTCATGCACTTTACTGCCAAACGCTTGGGAACAAATTAAGGATAAACTAATGGTGTAATTGGAAATGTTCATTAGCTCTAAACTAGTGGCGTCTCTGACTTGAACGTCAACACACAGAGATAATAAAATGAGACACAGTGGATGACGCATACAGTAGACAAAAGGAGAGAATAAGACTGAGACTGAAAGCTTGGGGGAGAAGAAAACAGACTCCTAGTGGGGTGTGACAAATTATTCCTTAAGCCATGACGCACTAGATGGGCTGCCGTCCGAAAACAAGGGCAGTAATTATATGAAGAAGCCCTCTAAGACCAGAATGTTCCTACATTATCCAATAAAAGCATTGTAGTATTAAATGAGAATAATAAAAACAGCTACCAGTAGTTAAGAAAAGAAAAAAACTGAGGCTGTATCCAAGAGCACCTTATTGCGCTGTATGTTTATACTCATTTGTAAGACACAAACCAGGTTTTAATTCACTGTCGATGTTAATGGAGCTCGGACTTCCCCTCTTTAGGTGCATAAAGTCTACTGTACAGTCTTGAGTGCTATGCATTTTATGACTCCTCTTTCCAGCAATTTGTGGCTTGAGATTCATCTCGATGTATTCTGCATATTGCCAAAAGCTTATGAGGTCTACTTCATAGGCAGATTCAGAGGGCTATTAAACCCCCGTATTACCAGGATGTAAATTTTTAGTGCTCAACACAGTATGTGCTGCTCCTAAAATAAAGATTCTATTCCAGAGATGGGAGTGACAAACAGAGACCTTACACACGATAAAAACAACAGCATGAGCTGTTTGAGCAAATACCCGACAGCGACAAGTTTACGTTCAAGTCCACTTGCAATTGAGGTAGTTGTAACACAAGCAAAGGAAGAAGTCAGGTGACATTGTTATTAAGCAAACAGCAACCTCCGAGGCTGAAAAATGAAGCCATTGAAAGTGCTAAAAACTGCAGTTCCTTAAATGGCCGCTTGAGGCCGGCTTCAAAAGTGAGTAAATCCCAATAATCCCCCATGTTCAAATACCCAACTTTACAGCAGAAATTACATGTTTACAGCATGGTACTATATAATACTAATAATACTATATAACTAACATAAATGTTTTTAAAGATGCCAACATTCAAAATGCCAAACTCAATCCAATATCTCTTCTACCATACTATATAATATGGCTCAAAAAGATGAAGTATGTCCCAGTACATAGTATATCAGATGCAGTATGCCAAAGATAGCGGACTGTTCTACTACATCCAGTTGGATCTTGCAGCAAGCAAGCAAGCCAGCATGCTTTTCTGGCTATTCTTACCCACAATCCTCTGCACAGTGGCAGATACCTCACATGTTGATAACTGGTTGACAGTTGACTGACAGCTGACAGAAGCCACAATAACAGATAACAGCACATTCAAGTGACTGGTGACCAGTCGAATGTTAACATAAACTAATGTATGCATATATAACATATATAAACACACACACATGCACACACGCACACACACACACACAATGATGATAAGAGTATGAATAATTTGATGCTAATCCCACTACAGAAGAGGCTTGATGATCACTAAAATTAGATGGGTAAAAAGCTGGATATATTAATATTGGTATCCGTTATCGGTCAAATGAGTTGCTATACATGAGCATATCGGAAAAAAATCCAATATCCTGCATCCCTATATATTTCCACTCCTGTTATCTTTTTGGTTGGCTGTCAACTTCTGCCCTGTTTCTCTAGGATGCAGGTGTATGTCTCCGGCAAGTTACAATACATTGTTTTCACTTTTTTTTTTTTTTTAAAGATTTTTTTTTTTTAGGGCTTTTTATGCCCTTAATGTATAGGAAAGGGGGAAAGGGGAAAAGGGGAGGGAGAGAGGGGGCGAAATGCAGCAAAGGGCTGAGGCCAGAATCAAACCCGCGGCCGCTGCAGCAGGGACATAGACTCTGCACATGGGGCACCTGTTCTAGCCACTGAGCCACTGGACGCCCCAGATCCTGAAAATTTAATAAGGGATTAAAGTTTTGGAGTCGATGTGTAAATGTGACGGACAAAAAGTGAGGACAAATTCATTTTTAAACGTGCAACAATTTGGGGCAAATATTATGGACTTAGACTGCAAAGTTCTGTAGTCTTATTCAAAATTTGTCCCATTCCCTTCTTTGTATTCTCTTTGTATTATGTGCGGCAATTGCTTTGCTGACTGTGCGATATGTAAATGATGCTCACCTTAAAATATAATCTTAAAAAGATAAAAGAACATGCAAAAGCACAGAGGGCTGACACATCAGCTTTACACAAAGAGAATTCAAGTGTCAATGAGAGACAATCAGGGGACTCACACCCATCCTTTGGTCTCATCTGATAAGCTGACATAAATATCCACTTGGTCTGCATGCGGGGGTGTGTGTGTGTGTGTGTGTGTGTGTGTGTGTGTGTGTGTGTGTGTGTGTGCGTGCGTGTGTGTGTGTGTGTGTGAAAACGTACACAAAAGCACATCTGCACTCTATGCACTCGGCACACATCCACTTGTGCCAGTGTGAGAGAGAAGCATCTGTGGGGATATTTCCACATATCAAATGGTGGGAGTAAAAGGTATCATATTAATATTTTAATTGCAGGCAGTGTCGGGGCTTCTGTTGAGAGACGGGCATAATGTGGTGATGAGGACAGATGAGGGTTAGGGGTAAACAAGGATTTGGCTGTCCTCCACGGGAATTGAGAGGACAGAGTTGGTGGATTAAACCGCAGTTTTGGCTGAAAGGCACCTAGCCTGTGGCGACACGGATGCAAATCCAAGGGCTGATTACCAGGGGCATGAGTATCAGACACCAAAAACGGGTTCACTGCATGATCTCAAATGTCCAATGTCACATTTTGGCCGAACAAATACTAAATGTGTGATTATATAACACAGTTTCACAGAAATACATGACATGGATATGCCCTCTCAACAATTCATTATGCAGCGGGGGGTACGAAATGTATTAATATTAATTGCTGGCAACACAAAACTGTGCCAGTGCAAAATGGTTGCAGTTCCAAACATGTCATTTACTTAATTAGGAAATTGATTATAACAGCATTTTCATTGGGTGAACAAATCACATTTTTAAAAAAAGGACTTGTATTTTTGGTGCTGACTAGAAGGGTAGCAAAGTCGAATTCGAGACCCATGAATGAGTCCTACAACCTGTAAATAAGTTAGCATATTAGCAAGCCCAGTTCCCTAATGTCAAAGTCCATGGGTTTTTTTTTGAATGAGGTTTTGGTTAGATACCTGAAATAAGGTCTGTGGTTATCACAAGCTTAGAGATTTTCATATTTTGTTCTACGATATTAAATACGTAGATAAAACACTTGAGAACTTTTAAACTTTTATGCGCCTTTATAAGGGTGGTTGCTAACAAGTGGCTAAATGAGACTAGAACCTCATCACGCCGAACATGACCATACAGCCTCGTTGTGGTGGCAACGTACATCATGCAACTGTAGTGCAGGTTGTTTGTAAACTAAGGTTAGCTTTTAACTTCTGGCGTATGAATTTATACTTCCATATCCTAAAAGTGGGTTTTATTTGCGGAGATCATAATGCTGAACAAAACATGCAAATATCATATATGTTATTTTTGTTTGTTTCTTTTTTGCCACAGAGCTTATTTTTTGCAATAATCCAAAATCAAATTGAAAAATCACATCTGCTTTTTGACAAGAGAACCAGGGCGATGTTAACTTCCACGTTGGCCTACAGAAAGAAAAACGTTAGTTCTGGGGCACGCAATTGCTCATATCGACCATGACAAAAGATCCTCACTGTCCAAATGCACAGTGGCCACAGAAGCACAGTGCTTGTATCTCCCATCGGTATTTGACACAGCACAGTTGTTAATTAAGCTACATTTGAAACAATTTGGAGCATGGCAATGGGTCAGTGACTCGCTCTGCTGCCTCCCAGCATGAAGGTGCTGTTTCTTTGGAGGTGACAATGTGACTGTGACTGTGTTAATCTGTGTTAGCCTCGTGACAGACTGCCAACCTGCCCAGTGCATGCTGGGATAAGCTCTTGCCCTCTGTGAGGTGACGGTAGAGTGTGTCATTGTTTCCTTTTTTATACTTCTATTTTTCTTATATTACATGATAAAAAAACAAATGAAAGCCCATGTAAATGACTTGTTTAATGAAATGTATTGTGGCTTCTCTTCCAGAGTGTTTCTTGGCTTTACCTCGGCTCCTCTGCAGAGCCAGGACTGACTCATGCACAATGTACTGCCTTAGTTCAATTTAAATTACATGACAGAGATTGGCACAGGCACCCTATCAAATACACACACATAGACACACACACACATACACATACAGCGGAGTTCAATTTGTGCTCTGGCTTGTGCCTCAATGCACCTTAAGCCGGATTTAAAGTTGGCTCACGTGAGATAAACAGGCTGCTCTGACCACTAAATTAAACTTACCCCACACGACTCTGAATTTCTGGTGCATGGACTAAATAAAACCTGTATTTTGCAATCAAAAAATATTTCTAACTAATCTCAAACCATGTAGGCTTAAAAAAGGTCCATTATGACACAACCAAACACAAATATAATGCTCTCCATGAGATTTTCCACTTAACATTTTAATTTACTTTCCTGATTTGTGGTTGCAATTATTAGGTGTCCCTGTGCATGTCATTTAATTGGGCTTCACAGGTGGGACAGTGCTCACTCAGTGGATCTGACAGAGCAAACAGGAAACTATTTTTACCGCTGTCTGGATGTGTGCACGCGTGACAGTGTGTGTGTGTGTGTGTGTGTGTGTGTGTGTGTGTGTGTGTGTGTGTGTGTGTGTGTGTGTCTTCATATCGCAGCAGGAAATGAATTGTCATATGCCAGCCGACTTGTGTTTGAACATCGATGCATCTTTGGTGTCTGTGTGTTTTTCATGCAAAATTTCTTTTAGATTTCCTAAAGCAACACAGCAAAATCAATAGACCCAACCTGGAAAATGGTAATGAAAACATAGATTGTGTCTATGATCTGATCCTGTCAAGCGAAGGACATCAGCTCAAAATAAATTGCTGCTCACTTACAATTTACGACTGCTGTTACAGTCCTTGTTATAAGTTGAGTGTCCACATGGACTCTGGCAATACACCCTGTCACGGAGTCTGAAACATGGATAACAATGCCTCCCCTCTTTACAGCTGCCCTGAGCATGGCCATGTCATAACAACCTCTCCTTTACATCTAAAAAACAAACAGGCTTCGCCTCTCGCTGGGCCATATGCAGGGCATGACTCGTGGTAAGTTGATAATAACAAAGATCTGCATGGTCTGCTCACAATAGCACAAGCAAGCCCCCAGCAAGAGACTTGACTGCAATATCCATTAATCCACTGCAGTTTCCCACTGGTTCAAAGGCTGTCTTGCAGCGGAGCTCTACAACATCAAAGAGCACTCTCTTATGAAGGGTAGCAGTGAAATGTGGAACTCTCTGCTCAGCTATCTACTATGCTGCAGAGGAGTCTTTGGGATTCACCAAGAGATGCAATTAAGACTGGTTTGATTGGAATGACCTCTGCATTGATGACCTGCTCAAAGTCAAGAGAAATTGATAGTTAGCTGCTTCTGCTTCCAGCGCTCTTATGATATCACCAGTCCTTTAAAGGCACGATCATGTTTTTTTGCCTAAAATTTGCAACCTAAATGCCAGAAAAAAATGTTGGCACTGTATGTTTCTGCAAACCACAGATACTATGTTACATTTGCATGCATTATGAAGCAGATTGATTGAAAATGTATGTGTTTACAATGCTGTGATTAGTGTGTGGTTAGGTTTAGGCACAAAAAACATTTAGTAATGATTTGGAAAAGATGATGTTTTGGCTTAAAATATCTGTTTTTGAAAAAGCAGCGATATCTTGGTAAAACAACAATTGCTTTTCATGGCACTATCACCAATGGCAAAGCAACAGGTCACAAAAAAAAACAAAAACAAAAAAAACCCACAAAAAAACAACGCTTTGGCTCAAGTGTAGGGACTTGAGCCAAAGTCGTTTTTATTTTCAGCAGCTTTATTCAACGTTTTTACCTGTTAAAATCCCTGGGTCCATTTCAATACTAGGGGTGGGAATCACCAGAGGCCCCGTGATATGATACTATCACGACACTTAAAGTCACAACACCATAATATTGCAATGTAAATGTTCTGCGAAACATGTTGAGAACTGCATATTTCAAGTTATTATCTTTTTTAACTGCAAATTATGTCCCCTAATGAAAACTTGTCAACATCAGTCTGTTAGTCTCATTTCAATCATTTTTATTGCAGCAAAATGTATCATGGACTGACAAAACAATTGAAAACAACTGAATTCATTTTTCTCATAGTCTACCAAAGATTTAATTAGTATTTGCAATACTGACTACTTATTTAATAAAAAATATTGATACTTGGTGTTTTACCACCACTGAAAACATCAGCATGTCATCTTGTTAAACAGGAATCTCTGTCCACTTCAACACTGTTTTTTCATACATCTCTGGAGAAATCCATATGCAATAGTTCTGACTTTGCAATAAATCATGTGGCGCATATATGCTGCTGTCTGGGTCTGATACTTGGACACCTAATAAACAACAGTTCAAGTCTCTGGGCATTACCCTCCCACTGTCTATGACAGATGCTGGATATTGCGCATAAGTCTTTTGACCTACATAAAAATACTGCCACAAAAATAATGAAATACCATGTTTATTGAGACACCTGAGAACAGTGGTGAGTCCAGCCTAATTTAATAAACTGTTGCCATCCATTCTCCAGATGATTATCTTGTCTTTGAAAGGTCAGCCACACCCGTTCTCCTCTTAGTTTTATCTCTTCCTTTCATTTCGTCGCCCTTATGAGCTCTCCACATCTGTAAAGGTCATGCTTGTTTCGTGGAAGTTCTTTAGCTCTCAATCTGTTAACAGCTCTCTGCCATAGCATAATCATGCATGTGCCATCTCAATGCAGCTTTAATCTGGCTAAAAAAATGCCCATTGCACTAAGCCTCACAGCTACTAATGCTTTTATGTAAAGCTCTAAATATATATTTAATTAAAGAAGAAAAAAAAGTAGACCTATTTTGGGATGGTGGTTACTGTAGCCAAAAATACACTAAAAAAAACAACTGTTTTTAAGGCAACAGCTCATGTTAAAGGAACAAATATTACTAATTTATTTACTTATAATTAAGTCTCCCTGACCCTGGTAGAGAAAATGAAAACACAGTGCTTTTCTCTACCTCATTACAGCCACTGAGCTGCCCTTGAGGAAAGCCTTTAACCCCCATCTGCTCCAATAAGGCTGCTCAGTGCACACAGGCCAGCAGATCAGACGGGTTATACAGGACAGCCTCGAGGTGTAAATGTGTCCGACTGTGCAAGTGTGTGAAAGGTGATCCCGAAAAAAGAGAGCCCTGCTCTTGGTGAACTACCCTTGGCACGAAAAGGTTCAAAACTAAATAATAACATAACAGTTCCCCTACCCTCACTTTCCTCTCATTCAACCCTAGGGATATCAGAGGCAGCACTAGAAATAATTACAGTATCGAAGGCTTTAAGTGGATTAGTTCAGACGCTGCTGTGACCACCTGATATGTGTGACAGATGAGAAAGACAGCTGGAAACAGACTATAGTGACCATAAACAGAAGGCCATGTCAGCAGTATTGATGACACAGATGTGTAGTGCACCTTGCACGGAGATCAGTGATGGAAAAAGAGCCTTGCAGCAAAATAACACTGCAGCAGACTGTGGAATTGTTACAATAATGTGTTGAAATAAGTTAGTCGAACTAAGTTCAACCATCTAATTGCAAAATGTAGCTAAACTTAAGTATCTCTTGACGGTGGCATCACACAAATATGCTTCTACTGCAAAAGCATTGTTTAATGTTAGCATGCTCAAATATGCTCAACCTGATCTCACACAAATATGTGAAATGACTGTGACCTCTTACCACAATGTTACATGGCAGTGGCACATAATGTGTCAAAATTGCATGCTGGCTGCATGTATAGAATGCCACAAGAAAGTCGTGGTGGACATGTAAATTCCCTGGGTTAATGGCATCATGCAACGGAACATACTTTATTTTACGGCTCCATAGGTCAGGCATGTCCAAAGTCTGTCACAAGGGCCAATCATGACTTTAAATGGTCTGCAGCTTTTTCTCTCTCAAATATATTACACATGACCTGCCACACAATATGGGTTAATCTCACACAATGTACAACTGTAATATGTTTAAAACATTTGAAATATCATCCACCCCATCATATTGAATACCAGTGCCAACTGAGACAGTTTACAGAAATTCATCAAGGAGGAACAACACAGGAGGAACTCAGGTGTTTTCATGCCCAGACAGTAAACAGCAAACACACTGTTATTTAGGAACAGATATTTCCTGACATGTAGCACACATGGCCACAGCAAAGAAGAATAAAGTCCACAACCAGGGGCCACCACTTTTGGGAGCAGTGGAAAGTTGACAACTTTAATGTATTTGCCTCATTTGTATGTGTTTTGTTTTGTTTTGTTTTGTTTTTTAGAAACCCATATGATGCGAGAAGCAGCCTGCCATCAGATAACTTCACATTATTTGATCTGGCCCCCATTCATAAAACTTTGGACACTCCGGTCACAGGTAGTGTAAAGAGTGAGAAAATCTGCATAGTGAAAAAGGTGGTAGACTGGTCAAACAAGCACAGGACTTTCAGCAAGGAGGCAGCTGTTCACGTCCTGTGTGGAACTAAAAGTCAACGCTGACTTCTTTTACTTTTCCATGCTAGCGTCCTTTACATACTATTTTTATATTTACATTTGGTTACATGTCATATTTACATCATTTACAAGGTAATAATGTCCTGTACATGAGAAACAGTTATCTTAACCAAAAACACAATCTTTCTCTAGACCTAACAAAGTGGTTTTGATATCTTAACCCAAACATGCCACAACCTGTGTAACAAACACTTCTATCAACATTTAACATGTTTTTTTAAACTTAACCTAGCAGTTTTGGTGCCTGAACCTAATCATGCTGCCACCACATACAGACAAATTATGTGATACCACCACGCAACACACTGTTAAGAGGTTTTGGTCATTTTACATCTTTGTGTGAGATCACAATGCACTTGCTACTTAGCACTAACAAAAAGTACAACTGAGGCTGATGGGAATTGTCATTAGTTCTGTCGGTATTTTGTCATAAGCTACAATTTTGGACAAATCAAAATTTTGACCTGATGATGGCAATAGATGAAAAAGACCAGGGATCACAAAAGTTATTACAATTCATCCAAGGATGTCTTTAGCGAATTAGTGGAAATCTGTCATGCTCACATGACTGTTGAGACGTTTCACTCAAAACTATAAATGTCAACCTCACGATGGTGTAAGAGGAAGAGTCAGGGGATCACCAAAGTCTGTTACATTCATCCACTGGGGAACCCAAATGCCATAAATGGCATGCTCATCCATCTCAGAGGTAAAGACATTTCAGTCTGGACTAAAGTAGTGGAAGGACCAACAACAACTAACAAGGCCAAAATACATTTTGTATGAACACTTTTTTATTCTACATTTGTTTAATATTATTCATATTCCCTGGGGTATATCTATGAAGACAAAAGCATCTTTTAAACTGTGCTTCCTCCCTGATCTTGGATGTGAGGAGGCGGAGTTTGTTTGTACTTCTCAGTTCGCCTGCTTGCTGTTTCACTGACTCACTAAGCCACAGAATCTCGTCATGGATTTGTCATGACAGCTTTTGTTTAAAATCTGCTAATGCTAGGCTAATGAGTACAAAGCACTGGAGGTGCCACATTTGAGAGGTACTGAGCCTGAATTCAGCTAAGCTACCCTCACTCTGTAACAAAACCAGCTCTCTAGATTGTTAATGCAGATTTGTAAAATAACAGTAAAAATCCACAGGAAGTGCTCAGTGCTGAGAGCAGGTGGGGTGGTTTCAGTGCCAGGAGTTAGTGTTGAGCCTTCCTAGAGGTGTTATGATCCTAATTCAGCAGAACATCTGTGATGGGATGTGCCCATTTGATAACCCCAGGGACATGCAAGCTTTTACCGTCTCCTCCACCATCCAAGCTGCATTTCTGCATCAGACTCTCACCCCAAAATGGAGTTATGTTATATCACCCTGCGTGTAAATAACTCCCAAGCACGCACATGCAGTAATTGTTGTTTTTCACATGTTTGTTAATGCCGGCATGGCTCGTTGTCATCCGTTACAGTAGACTGAAAGGAATGAGATTTCTGACAACGTTATGCAATGATGTGTTCTGAATCCTAAATGGGTTATTCTGAATGAGTTATTCTGATAATCTGCAGTACGTGTTGAGTAGTGAAATGCCAAAAAGACTGATGGAACACTTGAGAGACCTCCAGAAACACAAAATCAATATTTATATTGAACACGCAGCCAATCTCAAAACCCACTTATGTGACCTCATTTTGCTGGCATAAAACCATCTTGTTTCTGCATTCCTGCTTAGCTTTGATTCTCTGCGGATCCTCTTCATATATGCATGAATAGATCAGAATGCAAAAAAAGACACCGCACTATTACCATACATTTGTGCACATGACACACACAAAACGTAAACACACTTTAAATCCCGCCTTTCTGCGCTGTTTGTGTTTACTGGGTTTACGGTTTTGTGAGCATGATGAGATTCGGTTCCTGCTAGATTAGTTCATAAATCAGGAGTCATTATTTAAACCCAAACATTTCATTTCCGTACCTAATCCACAAAATGAAAGGTCATCCCATACTGACACAGGCCTATTTCTGTTTTCATTCATTTCATTGAAATAAGGGATGAAGATTGCGGAGCAGGGAGAAAGAGATTGAGGATTGAACAGCGGAGATCATCCCCCGCTTGCATTAATCACACATTACTTTTGCATCTGACTGTGTAGTTTAAGTTGTCTTCCACAGTCACCCAGCGGCTTTCAATAGGACACATGAAACATTTGAAAGTTCAGAGGCAGTTTTTGTGTTGAGTGCTTTGAAAATAGTTTTAATTAGACTTAATTAACTAACCCATAATGCTGACTGACAGACAATTATTTTTAGAGCATAAAGAATGCAAGAATTCACTCCATCCAGACCGCAGTGTCCAGGCAGGGGAACTGAAACTTTGCATAGATGAGAAAAACATAAAGTTTGTTTGTCTTTGCAGTTTTTCTATTTTTTCTAGACACATTTCTTGAAATTTGGCTCCATTACCGAAAACTCTCAACAGAAAAAGCACCACATAAACTCAAAAGATCATGTTAACGCCATCATATACACTACAAAATAGCTATAACATACTAATGAGATCAATGCACAAACATCAATGTAAAGACCTGTGACTACAATGAATAATGGCACTCAAACAAACAGTAGTAAGGGATTTTTAATTCCTCAATGCACTGTAATAAATAAAAGAAAATTGAGTAATTAAAGTACTGGAAAAATATACAACTGATAAAGGTGCAGAATACGGTAAAATAATTTCCATGTATTTGCCAATATAAACCAATAAGGGAAAAAAAAAAATCAGTTTGTACATATCGAAAGAAATCACATTTATTCTGCTTTAGCATTACGTTTGTGGTCTGGGTCAGGCCAAAGATTCACATCAGCATCGCAGGCAATATTAGCTCCAGCCAGTCAGCGGGGAAAAGCCCTCGGATGCCTTATCCAACCCTGGCAAGCTTAGACTGTATTATCTAAACAAGCCTCCTCCATAGCCTGGAGGAGGTAGACACGGATATAGGGGTCTCAGTCATAGACCTTCTACGGCCATGCAGTAAAAAGAGAAACTCCTCTACACAATTTAAACAGAGATAATAGATGTTGCTGAATCTTGAGTTGTTTGTGAACCATTTACGAACCAGAGTAGCCCGGCGGTAACTGACATTATCCCAAAGGACAACATAGCTCGGCTGCTGTGGTTGTACTGGCTCCCTCTGGTCTAACTGGCATACATGACCTTGCAGATTTTTCTGAGCTTTCACACTGCGAATAAAGGCATGGACCAAACACGCTGTGCAATTACTTTTAGGATTATAAAGCAACACGGAGGCTCCGCAGTCCAAACAAGAAAGGCAATAACTTTTGTTCATTCAGATCCTTCCATTCATAGCTTTCATAATAAAAGCCCCTACCTAACTGTTCACCAGAGGAAACTACAATTCACTCAGAGCATTTTGCTAAAAGAAAACGGAATAGACTAACTTAAGATATACAACAAGTCCACTCAGACAGACTGCTGGACGCTGCTCGGGATCAACGGGATCCTGATAGTTGGTCCTCCTCAAAAAGTTCACTAAATCTGAATATTTTGTGAAAACATGGGAATGGCATTTACAGTTTTGGAAAATAGTTAGATGGCTTATCAGATGTTTACTTAATATGTCCAGAAATAGTGTGTAAGTGATGGAGAAAAAACATAAAAGCACATTAAGTGCAATAAATGTATTTAAAGATTGGCAGACAGACCTGAAAAGTTTAAGGATTTTGGGGATGCTTGTGAAGACACAGGTCAAATTACATTGATTTAAAAGTACTCCTCGTCTTTGTCCATGTGAGCAGGTCTATCAGTCACAGGAGAAGCTGCCAGTGGTGAAGGGGATCACACAGGAGAGAGTGGAGGGGGTTAATGTGGTGATGGTTGAACCACAACTGGGGTGACCATGGGCTTTAAACAGCACTAACACTGAGACCTTCCAAACGCTGCTTTCATCAGGCATTCTTTACTCGCTCTGAGAGAGGCAGGTTTAATCCTGCAGATTTACCTGCTGAGATTTTACCTCCCGTAACAGTGGAGATGAAGCGAATGAGAAAAGATAGTGCCCCAATTACAAATAGAATGTGGAGGAGTTGAGTTTTGTTTGTTCAATCTTAGTTTCTGAGTCAGAATAACTTCATTAAAGTTCAACCTTTGA
This sequence comes from Plectropomus leopardus, assembly GCF_008729295.1. NCBI lineage: Eukaryota > Metazoa > Chordata > Actinopteri > Perciformes > Serranidae > Plectropomus > Plectropomus leopardus. The sequence goes on along the minus strand of NC_056475.1, from coordinate 27,587,056 downwards.
TATCATTTTCAGGTCAGATGTTAGCAATCCAAGACTGGAGTCTGTTTTTGGTGATCACTCTAAATAAACATTAGATGTAACAATGAGTTTGGTGGGTTGGGTAGGGGTGTCAAAATTTCAATTCTAAACTCAGAACTGAGTAAAATAAGCAAACGATTTCTCTTGTACTGACACAATGGCCATGGTCAGAGAAGCAACAGAAGTCAGCAGTGTGGCAAAATTTTACCTCATCAGAAAGTTATGTAAACATCAAATGCACCAGTAACAGAAAAATTACTGCTTGTAGGCTATGATATGGACTGGTCAAAATATACACAACCATTCATAAATCTTACAAAAATGCTCAAATAACAGTCCATATAGTAGTGTTTCCCATTAAAAACCAAGACTAGGAGCCGTATTAAAACACTGTTGGGTTATTTATAGCACAGTAGCAACAGAGAGGAGCAGCAGAACATCAGGCGCATTAAAAGTGAAACTAAACCGTTCACTCTGCTGGGCCTAGAACTCTCTTTCACTCACAAAAACCTGCAAATATCGTCTGTCATTCATCGATCTTATCAGCTGTGAACGTATCAACAGATCAATTAGACTGGCAATCTGTGGAAAACACTGATATAATATCTGATGATTGAGCCCCACAAATGACTGAATGTACTGAACACTTCTTCCCCACCTTCCAGCCAGTGCCAGCATTTTTGGTCATATTTATTAATTTTTCTAAGAACCCACGAATATTTTCCTCTCTAAAAACATAAACAATGAAAACATAAAAAAGAGCATTTCCTCTGTTGTCATACACAAAAAAACAACAACAATATTTTATTCTAGCTTCTTCCATTCCTTTTTTATCACAAACAAAAAGCGGAGTAAATCCCATTTGTGTCAAAGAAAGTCATTTTCAAGTACAAAATTGATCTCTTGTTTACATTCTCGTTTTGTTTTTCCTCTTTTTTTCTTAAGTCAACTTGAGTTCTCATGAGTTTCAGCTCATTGTTTATCTGTCTGGTCCCCAACTTTTGATCATACTGCTTGCATAGTGTCATTTTCTGTCACAGCAGGCAGCTGTTTTCAGCAAAAAAAGCTTTAAAAACTCAAGGCACACTTAGCAAACAGTAAATGTAGCACGCCATATAGTAAATACAGGGAGTGAGGAAATATTTTTTGAACATACATCAGCGTGACAAGCATTTTTGAGTTTATGAGATGTGTGTAATTTGTAAATGGGAACAATAATTAATTACTTAATTACAATAAGTTTTATAAAATTGCTACTTCTTTGCTTCGCTAAAACAGCTGGACAACACAAATGAAAAACAATAATGAAGACTGTATGTTGAGCACTTAGAAAATCCACCATGATTGGCATTACTTAAAAGCAAAGCATATCCGACACGCCTTGTAGCAAAAAAAAAAAAGCCTGTCTCTCAGCAAGCCAAAATCAGGAGCAGTTGTGTACAAAAAAAAATCTGCATCTGTCTCACACACCAAGTAATTCTCACAATTAACACCTAATTACCAGAGAGTGATCTGAACAGGGCTAAATAAAGAATGAAACTGAGAGTGATATGTGCTGCTCAAAGTTAATGAGCAACTCACCCCATGGGTCATGGACATTGGAAATATTATTTCTGTATGCAAGGAGAGGGCCTCAGATTCCACATGGTCGCATAATGGAGGGGGATTAACGAAGAATACCTCCTGTCATCTGTGGACAGCGTGATGAGCTGAGAGGGGACTGAAGGAGAGAGAGACTGATAAAGAGAGGAGGAGAACCAGACAGAACTAGGCCAATTGTTTTGATGTGCTTAACTCTTTCTGGCTTTTGTGTGAGTGTGTGTTTGTGTGTGTTTACGTAAACATTACTGCGAGTCTGAACTCAGACTATTCAGGATACATTATATCGTAAAAAACTAAACCTGCATTCAAAGACACCTTGCTGAGACCTCCAACACTGCATGTAGTGACATTGAATAAATTGAACATCTTTTTGCATTTGCTTTGAAAGGCTAAAAATGATTATTTTTATTATTGATTAATTTGTTTGTTTGACTAATCAAATTAATTTGTGCTTGATTAATGTTTATCTATTATTTACTTGATTTTTTTTAAACCACAGATTCTAGTAAAAAAAGCTTATCACATTTTTTCCGAGCCCAAGGTGACATCTTGACATGACTTAGTACTCAGGCCCTTGTGTACCAGTAGCAATACAACAATGTAAAAATACTCGAACTTAACAATCAAACACTGTGCACTGTCCTAAAAATCTTAAAAGTAAAAGTAGTCATCCTGGAGAAAAGTTATATATTCTACATTAAATAATGAGATTGCTATCTAAGTAGCCCTTTTATTGCTGTAGCTGGTTGAGGTGAAGCTAGTTTTATCAACTATAAGGTAGTTTAGTTCAGTGGCTCCCAACCTAGAGGTCACACCCCCTCCAAAAAGTGGAGGCAAAAAAAGGTCAGTAACCACTGGTTTAATTTTTTTTAAAACAATAATAACATGGCAGACTCAATGGAAGTGGACCTCCTCCATTCGTAGATAGAACTTCACACAATGATTCGTAGGTCAGGTTATTGCACACTTATGGAAACATAGATAATATACTATATTCCATTTCTGCCAAAAGATCCCCTTTAATCCACACTGGACCTTTAATCAGATGTGATGGGCAGTGGCCTCATGACATTAGCAGATAAACTAATGACTGTCATATTTTGATTGAAATGTTGTTGAACGCTGATTGGTACACAGATGCATGTGACACATAGAAATGCAAATGCAGAAGAGAGTGGACTAGATGTGTGAAGTAGCTTAAAGTGGAAATATGACTAGATTACCTCAAAACTGTACTAAATACATTACTTTTGTAAATGTACCTGGTTATTATCTACCACTGGGATGGACAGAGAAACATCCCTCAAGCAAAGCCCAAAACATATGTATGGGATCTATTCATCCCATCTAGTAGATGATAAAGATTATATACAAGTCTTAGTTAGGTAACACAGAATGCACCATTGCGTGGTAACCATAATATGGGAGGGGGGGGGGGGGGGGGCACTTTGAAAGAGGATATGCTGTTAATACCCTCCGCTTCCACCAGAATTGATATACATGCAGGGATTGTGGCATGGATTGTTTTTAGCAAAAACATCTGCATTTAATCCCCCCTGCGCATTATTCAGATGATGAGAATTCATGCGTGGTGGAATGCTTATTTGCTATTTTTAAATTCCTTACTTTCATTCTAATTTATACAGATTGTTTTTTCCCTTCACTTTACCAAAGCGGGTTCAGTAAACAGTAGGTTTGAGGTAGCCCGCACTGTAAATCCTAAATGTGATTAGACATGAGTTTAAGAATCATGTTAAAAAGTGTGCTAGCTGTGCAAAAATGATACATGAGCAAGACAAAAGACTAATATTTATATGCTAATAAACCGGAAATAACTAATGGCCGTAACACAGAGTCCTCACATAATGGATGTTTAGTTGTTAGTTGGCATGTGTTCACACTGGTGATATATTTTTGGAGGAAAGAAAAGTGGCTTTACTCTAAATGAGTCCACTTAGTTTTTGGCATCAAATTTCATTATAATGATGGAAACACTTGTTAACCTTGAGGCTGTTTAATGTCCCGAGAATCCCCACTTAGCTTTCTTTTGGTGTAACTTGGCATGTACTTGTGATTGGAGGGAGTGAAAAGGAGAACAACCTTTGGCAATGTTTGTAATGTGATGTCCATTAGGAGATTGATTCTTAACCCATAGTAACAAGACGGGCGCATGGCTGAGGTTAGTCAGAGAATGCAAGAGGGGATGTATGTAATCATTAGAAAATGAGAAAAATATCTTTTCTGTTTCCTTGTCAATACAAATTGCATTATCTCATCTATGGTTCCCCTCCCCTCCACCTCTGTCCATGCCCTGCTTTCTCCGTGGAGACCAAACATCCGCTGTCACCTGTCAATCAAGCCCTGACAGACAGTGACCTTGCTTGGCATTGTTAAAAACGATTTGAATCGACCTTGCATTTTCAAGTTGCTTTCGCTGCTGCTTTCCCCAGCAATTGACTTTTAAAAGAGGTGCCATGACAAATAAAATTGGATTGATTAGCTCTCAGATAAGTTGATTTATTGAGTTGGAGTGTGAGCGGCCAGACTGGAGATTTTACAGTCAGTTGTAATGCAGATTCATGTAGTCACAATCATGTTTTTGACAGTGAATGAGCCTCCATATTATGCCTTCGGTTTATCAAGCTAATGTATGCATCAGTGTACTTTGACATTGAAGGTGCAGAGGCACCCCCACGGGGGGCCAGGTGGGGTACAATGATACAATTACTAGCCACCCCACTGTCACTCCCGGCGAAAATAGTGAAGGCTGATATTACTGTCTATAAGAGGCTGTGGCATGCTCACTTTGTCAGCCAGTGGTATCTTACAAAACTAGACAACTTAAGGCATCTATTGGTACCAACCACATCCACATAGCTTGTTGAAGAAGTTGGTTAATAACACATATATATTTTCATTACTTTTTGGGGACATTTTCTGTGTTGTTTTTGTTCTTTTCTTTTTTGGTCATTTTCAGGTAATTTTCCTGTGATTTTTACTGACTTTTACTCATTGCCTTCCCTACATGTTTTTGAAAGAAATAAAATCTATTTGCTCAGGTGTCAAGGGGTTAAAAAACCACACATTCAAACAGGATTGTTGTGGAACTCAAAATGTTAAATGTAGCAGAATAATCTATGCACATGAAATAATTATATTAACTAACTAAAATAAGAATCCAAAGTACGTCGGTATGTGATTCTTTAACTGTCATATTGTAGTGTTTCCTCATACAACGATTCATATGAGTTCCTTTGAATTTGCAGCTCAAGAATGATGTTACGTTCTTGACATAAAGTTACATATTTAACGTAAAATTAAAGAGGTTAGTATTTAGGCAAGTAAAGTTACGGAGGTTACATTTAGGAAAAGAAACTTGATGAAGATTTACCTTAAAATGACTCAAAGTTCACACGGTTCTGAACACTGGGGAAAGTCCTGTGTTTCGTGATCCATCCATGACCTCAACCTGCCTCCTGACTGGACAGCTCTGGACCTCTTTCTTCTTCACTCCTGTCAGCATTGGTCCAGAAATCGCAGCCCTGCAAAATACATGAGTTATGGATGAATTACTGGCTCATCATTACATAGAATATATACAAATTTTGCAGTAATTTTTGAAGAACAATGTCCAGACATTGCATGAGAACAGTCTGCATGTTGGAGGAATTTTCAACTATTTATACTTCAGCAGCATAAGCAAATTCCTGAAAATCAGTTATGGATTTTATTTTTTTTCGCCACGCCTTTGAAAAAATCTAACATTTAGACATGATCATCCCATTAGCATCCACATCACATATTGCCACATGAATGCAGCTGAGCTCTCCTGACTCTGATCATCCTCTTAGAATTCCATTTTAATGAAATTTATGTAAATGTTTGAACAGACTTGCCTGAAATTCCATTACACCCCCCCCCCCCTCCAAAAACATACTGTTTGTCTTAAATCAGGTTGTTTTGCAGAATAAAAACAGTAAGCACAAACCTTGTTTTTGTTGCAACTCAACAAGATGAGAAATGCTTGACTGCAGGGCATTGTCATTTACCAGAACCCGCTATTTCGTGCAAAAGTATGTCAGCATGATTTGTGCTCTCGACTGATACTTGTGGAAGTTTGTTTTGTCCCAAATTATTTGAGAAATCTACTATGTCAGCCATGCATTTGTATCTAAACGGAAGTGGAACAAATGAGGGAGTTCAATATATGCCCGTTTGTTGTTTTTGTGTGGGTATTTAGCAGGTGGGGGAGGACGCTGAGGGAGAGCGAGGGTGATACGAGTGTGTGTTGGCAGGGTTAGCTGTCTAACTCAATCTGTCCAGGCTCATGTTTCTGTCAGGGTTAGCGTAAGCCAGCAGTCAGATATGTCAGACACTAAATGCTAGTTTCAGGGAACAAAGTCACTTTATTTTTTATTTTTTTTTACCTCCATTTCATATGTAGAGCTCAAGGGGAAAAAAAAAATCACAAAGACTGTGGAGGTTACTACTGTATGAGCATGTGTCAGGGAGGAAGATGAAGAAGAATACTGACTAGAGACAGACAATTATACAGCAGCGAAGACTCTACTACAAAAATATGCTGGTGTGCTCTGTGTGTGTGTGTGCGCGTGCATGTGACAGGAGGGTAACACATGGTGATGCTGTTCCTCTTGAGGAGACAGAGACCTGTCACAATCTGCACCTTAAGCATTCTCTCTCTTTTCTCTCTCTCTGTCGCTCTGTTTCAACCAAGCAGTCACAATGATTGGTTTTTGTTTTTTTTGTTTTGTTTTTTTTAGGTGGGACGTTGCCGTAAAATAACAAAATTGTAGCCTCTGCCAGCAGTGATTTTTGTGAAGTGGCTGTTGCCCGTCTCTCGCCCATTCCCTCTCACACATCACAGCCTCTGCCTCCCTCCCTCCCCCCCCCCCTCCCCCTTTTTTTTTTTTTTTTTTGCCCCCCCCCCCTCTCGCTCATGAATGTCACCTCTACTGATGGTGGCTGCTGGAATTCACGCACACATACTCTCACAACCACTCGCTGACTTTGGATGGGAGGAGGAGGAGGAGGGGGAGGGAGAGGAGGAGGGAGGGGGGGTTTGGTGAGGACTGTGGGAAAGGAGCGTGCCATCAGAGGCAGAAGAGGAATCTCTGTCTGTCTGTGTCCATGTCTCTGCTCCGTTTCCAGCTTCATTCCCACAACAACCGTCAGCGTTCTGCCTGCTCTTCTACCTCTGGATTTAAGTCGGCTGGATTACCGCTCGGACTCTCGGCTCATTATTCCATGCTGCCACGTTTAAATGGGAGGCAAAGTTGGACCTCCATGGACTGCACAAATGGTGACAAACAGTTTGATTTCTCTGGCGCTTTTACAAGCTTCCTAGCATTCAAAATGATGCCACTTTTCTTCAGTAAAAGTGTTTTTATATGTAGAATAAATTGAGCTCCATCTCTTTGGTGTTGTCTCGTCTAAGTAGGTTAGTTATTTTGCAATAGAATATTTTTGAAATTGGTGCATTTTAATGTGAAAGATGAGTGGGGAAGAGGGGTAGAGATTTGTCTCCATCCTTTTTTTTTAAAGTCAGTCATTCTATCCTGTTGTTCTAAAAACTGAAAATGTGACTGTGGCACTTTTTCGTGTGCTCTCTTAGTGTCAGATTTTTATTTTCGGTCAGCGTGGAGGCTTCACATTGGACTGCAGGTGAACTTGCATCTCTTCCCTCTCCAAGGGAACCCTCAAACTAAACTCTTCCCTGTTAACCCACTTAGACGCCCCTTGTCTCCCCTGTGGGGGTTTCTCTAAACTGTCTGTCCTACTCTAGTTTTTTTTGGAGAAAAAGCAAAAGCCAAACCAGCAAAACAGGGGTAGTGGGAAGGAAGACACCCCCCTCCCAAAGGTGAGAGGGGGGGAAGATGGCAGCTCTCGCCAGCTCTCTCATTAGACAGAAACGGGCGGTCAAGGACGACCAAGCCAACCGACCGGTAGCCAACAAGCGCAAGCCCTGTCCTAAGAGCAACAAGTCCTTGTGCCAGAAACAGATCCTGGTCCTGATCTCCAAAGTGCGACTATGCGGGGGTCGAAAAGGTCGGAATGAGAAAAGACCGGGTGAGTCACCGCTATTGTTTTCGTCTTTTTCTGCTTGTTTCTTTTCTTGCTCATTTTTGGCTGGATATTAAAGCTTAAATATTCATAAAACAAGTAAAAAAATGAGCTAATGAATTTTAATTTTGAATTACATCTACATCTTAATTAATAATTATTTAGTTTAGTTGTGTGATATAGACTCATTTAAAAAAAAAAAAAAAAACAGTTCCACTGGTTTTTTTAGTCAATCAAAAACCTGCCAGAGCTTTTTTTTTATATCATTTTTTTTTTTATCACATTCAATTTGTTTGCTATAGAATTAACATTAAAAGTTATACACTTAATATCTATCTATCTAGTAGTAGCCACCTCTTGCAGCTTTACCTGTTTGATACACTGACCAATGGCGGCTGCTGCCCTCAGCTCTGCAGAGTGCAAATAAAACAAGTTGTTGTATAAACGCAGCCCGATTGACTTTCCACACACCTCATGGAGCTTTAGCATCCCCAAACATGTAATTATGTAGAGACCTGTAGGAACAATAAATTTTGAAATGAACTCAATAACTGTTTATTGCAGTCTAACTACTCTCTCTGGTTTTATGCACATTAGAAGATTGTGGAATTCAAGGCATCTGTACACATTTCAGTTACCAATTACCATGTACACGTGACTGCATGCAATGGGAGGAAATAACTGGAAAAAGAATGC